>NC_082638.1:19447500-19452500 GCF_002263795.3 Bos taurus
CATACACACATACACACACAAACTGCTTGCACAGTCGTCAGGGCTCAGGGCTGTGAATGGCACACACAAAGACTCACACACACACACACACAAACAAACCATTGCACAATCACCAGGGCACAGGGCTGAGAATTCAAACTTACACACACACACACACAAACCTGATGCACAGTCGCCAGGGCACAGGGCTCAGAACAGCACACACACACACACATGCACACATACACAGAAAAACCGCTTGCCCAGTCGCTAGGGCACAGGGCTTAAAACAGCGCACACACACACACACACACACACACACACACAAATAAAGACACACAATCCGGTTTCACAGTCGCCAGAGCACAGGGCTGAGAACAGCACACATACACACACACAAACAGAAACTGGTTGTGCAGTCATCAGTACACATTGCTGAGAACGGCACACACACACACACTAACACACATGCACCTAAATCTGTTGCACATTCGCCAGGGCACAGGACCGTGAACAGCAGACACAGAAACACACACACACACAAACAGGTTGCACAGTAGCTAGGGCACAGGGCTGAGAACAGAACACACACACACACACAAACCAATATCCCAGTCACCAGAGCACGGGGCAGAGAACAGCACACACACACACACACATACACACTAAAGGGTTGCAAAGTTGCCAGGGCACAGGTCTGAGAATGGCACACACACACACACACACACACACACGAACGCACACATACAGGTTGCACAGACTCCAGGACACAGGGCTGATAATTCACACACACACACACACACACACACACACAAAGCGGCTGTACAGTCGCCAAGACAAAGGACTCACAACAGCTCTAACAAACACACACACACATATACATAAATCGGTGTCACAGTCACCAGAGCACAAGCCTGAGCACAGCACACACACACACACGCACACACACAAACTAGTTGCACAGTCTCCAGGGAACAGGGCTGATAACAGCACATGCACACACACACACACACACACACACATACACACCAACTGGTTGCACAGTCGCCAAGGGACAGGGCTGAGACCACAGACACAGACACACACACACACATAAACAAAAACCGGTTTCACAGTCGACAGGAAACAGGGCTCAGAACAAAACACACACACGCACACACACAAATTAATTGCACAGTCGCCAGGGCACAGGACTGAGAACAGCACACAAACACACACATGGACACACAAACGGGTTGCACAGTTTCCAGGACACAGGTCTGAGAATGAAACACACACACACATACACAAACACATAAACCGGTTGCGCACACACCAAGGCACAGGGCTCAGAACAGCTCGAACACACACACACAGACACACACAAACCTTTGCACAGTCGCCAGGCATAGGACTGAAAACAGCAAACACACACACACAAACCTGTTGAACTGTCGCCTGGGCACAGGGCAGTGAACAGAACAAACACACACACAAACACCCAAACCGGTTACACAGTTTCCAGGGCACAGGGCTGAGAATAGCACAAACACACACATACACATACACAAACTGGTTTCATAGTCGCCAGGGCACGGGGCTGAAAATGGCACACACACACACACACAAATACACACAAACCTATTGCAAAGTCACCAGGTCACAGGTCTAGAACAGGACACATACACACAGATACACACACAAACAGGTTGCACAGTCGCCAGGGCAAAGGGATGAGAAAAGCACACACACACAGACACACACAAAGAAACATTCACACAAACGGGTTCCACAGTTGCCAGGGGACAGGGTTAAGAACAGCTCTAACACACACACACACACACACACACACACACACACACACACACATGCAAACTGATTGCACAGTCTCCAGGGTACAGCGCTGAGAAAAGAACACACATACACACACACACACACACACACACAAACCGGTTTCACAGTCGCCAGAGCACAAGCCTGAGGACAACACAGACACACACACGCACACACACAAATGAGTTGCATGATCGCTAGAGCACAGGGCTGAGAACAGCAGACACACACCCACACACACACAGAAAACCAGTGGCACAATTGCCAGGGCTCAGGCCTGAGAATAGAACACACACACACACATATATGCACACAAACACACAAAAAATGGCTGCACAGTCTCCAGGACACAGGGCTGAGAATTCACACACACACCCAAACAAACCTGTTGCACAGTTGCCAGGGCACAGCGCTGAGTATGGCACACACTCACACACACAGACCAACCGGTTGAACCGTTACCAGAGCACAGGGCTGAGAACAGCACACACATACACACACACCGGTTGCACAGTCACCAGGCACAGGGCTAAGAACGGCACACAGTCACACACAAACACACACACAAACCGGTTGCACTGTCACCAGGGCACAGGCAGAGAACAGCACACACACACAAAAACACAGAAAGACACACATACAAAAAAACGGATTGCACTGTCGCCAGGGCACACGGCTGAGAACAGCACACACACACACACACGTACACACTAAAGGGTTGCAAAGTTGCCAGGGCACAGGTCTGAGAATGGCACACACACACACACACACATGCACACACACTTACAGGTTGCAGAGACTCCAGGACACAGTGCTGATAATTCACACACACACCCACACACACAAAGCGGCTGCACAGTCGCCAAGGCAAAGAGCTCAAAACAGCTCTAACACACACACACACATATACATAAATCGATTTCACAGTCACCAGAGCACAAGCCTGAGCACAGCACACACACACACGCACACACACAAACTAGTTTCACAGTTGCCAGGGCACAGGGCTGAAAACAGCACACACACACGCAGACAAACTGGTTGCACAGTCACCAGAGCACAGGGCTGAGAACAGCACACACACAGACACACAGACACACACACACACACACACACACCAGTATCACAGTCGCCAGGGCACCAGGGCTGAGAACAGCACACACACACACACACACACACACAGGCGTACAGATACTGGTTGCACAATCGCCAGGGCACAGGGCTGAGAACAGCACACACACACACACACACACACACAAACCTGTTGCACAGTTGCCACGGCACAGGGCTGAGAACGGCACACACACACACCAGTTACACTGTCACTAAGGCACAGGGCTAAAAACAGCACAAACACACACACACATATACACTCACATACATACACACACAAACCACTTGCACAGTCGCCCGGGCATATGGCTGAGAATGGCACACACACACACACACACACACACACACATAGACACACCAATTTCACAGTCGCCCGGGCACAGGGCTGAGAAGAACACATACATAGACACATACACACACAAACTGCTTGCACAGTCGTCAGGGCTCAGGGCTGTGAATGGCACACACAAACACTGACACACACACACACACGAACAAACCATTGCACAGTCACCAGGGCACAGGGCTGAGAATTCAATCTTACACACACACACACAAACCTGATGCACAGTCGCCAGGGCACAGGACTGCGAACAGCACACACACACACACATACACAGAAAAACCGCTTGCACAGTCGCTAGGGCACAGGGCTCAGAACAGCACACACACGCACACACACACACACAAACACACACACACACGCACACATAAACCGGTTGCAGAATCGCCAGGGTACAGGGCTGAGAACTGAACACACACACAGACACAAACCGGTTTTACAGTCGCCAGAGCACAAGCCTGAGAACAACACAGACACACACACGCACACACACAAATTAGTTGCACAGTTGCCAGGGCACAGGGCTGACTATGGCACACACACACACCCAACCACACACACGCACACACACAAACCGGTTTCACAGTCTCCAGGGCACAGGGCTGAGAACAGCACATACCCAATCACAAACATACACACACAAACTGTTTGCACAGTTGCCAGGGAAAAGGGCTGAGAACGGCACACACAAACACAGAAAAACTAGTTGCACTGTCGCCAGAGCACAGGGCTGAGATGGCACACACAAACACACACACACACACAAATGAACAAACCATTGCACAGTCGCCAGGGCACAGGGCTGAAAATGGCACACACACACACTCACAAACCAGTTGCACTGTCACCAGGCCACGGGTCTGAGAACAGCACACACACACACACACACACACACACACACACACACACACAAACCTGTTGCACAGTCGCCAGGCATAGGACTGAGAACAGCACACACACACACACATACCTGTTGAACTGTCGCCTGGGCACAGGGCAGTGAACAGAACAAACACACACACAAACACCCAAACCGGTTACACAGTTTCCAGGGCACAGGGCTGAGAATAGCACAAACACACACATTCACATACACAAACTGGTTTCATAGTCGCCAGGGCACGGGGCTGAAAATGGCACACACACACACACAAATACACACAAACCTATTGCACAGTCACCAGGTCACAGGTCTTAGAACAGGACACATACACACAGATACACACACAAACAGGTTGCACAGTCGCCAGGGCAAAGGGATGAGAATAGCACATACACACACACACACACACACACACACACACACACACACACAGAAACATTCACACAAACCGGTTGCACAGTTGCCAGGGGACAGGGTTAAGAACAGCTCTAACACACATACACACACACACATGTAAACTGATTGCACAGTCTCCAGGCTACAGCGCTGAGAACAGAACACACATACACACACACACACACACACACAAACCAGTTTCACAGTCGACAGAGCACAAGCCTGAGGATAACACAGACACACACGCACAAACACAAATGAGTGGCATGATCGCCAGCGCACAGGGCTGAGAACAGCACACACACACACACACACACACAAAACCAGTTGCACAATTGCCAGGGCTCGGGTCTGAGAATAGCACACACACACACATATATGCACACAAACAGACAAAAAATGGTTGCAGAGTCTCCAGGATACAGGGCTGAGAATTCACACACACACCCAAACAAACCTGTTGCACAGTTGCCA
>NC_082638.1:19460000-19505000 GCF_002263795.3 Bos taurus
ACACATACACACAAACTGGTTGTACAGTCGCCAGGGTACACGGCTGAGAACAGCACACAGACACACACAAAAACACACATGAACAAACCAGTTGCACAGTCGCCAGGGAACAGGGCTTAGAGCAGCACACACACACACACACACATACCGTTTGCACAGTCGCCAGGGTGCAGGGCTTAGAACTGCACGTACACACACGCACATACACACACAAACCGCTTACACAATCACCAGGGATAAGTCTGAGAATGGCACACACACACACACGAATACCCGCTTTCACAGTCGCTAGCACAGGGCTGAGAATGGCACACATACACACTCACACACACACATACACAAACACATAAACCGGTTGCGCACTAGCCAAGGCACAGGGCTCAGAACAGCTCTAACACACACACACACACACACACACATACCAGTTGAACAGTCTCCAGGGCACAGGGCTGAGAATTCAAACTTACACTCGACAAAAACAAACCTCTTGCACAGTTGCCAGTGCACAGGCATGACAACAGCACCCACTCACATACACAGACAAACCGCTTGCACAGTCAACAGGGCACAGGGCTGAGAAGACCACACACACACACACACACACACACACACACACACCAGTTACACAGTCACTAAGGCACAGGGCTGAAAACAGGACAAACCACACACACACATATACACTCACACACACACACACAAACCACTTGCACAGTCACCAATTCACAGGGCTGAAACTGGCACACACACACACACACACACAAACACACACACATACACAAACCCGTTTCTCAGGCGCCAGGGCACAGGGCTGAGAACAGCATATACACACACAGACAGATGCACACACAGACACATGCACACACAGACACATGCACACACAAACTGCTTGCACAGTCGCCATGGCACATGGCTGTGAATGGCACACACACAGACACACACACACACAAACCGGTTTCACAGTTGCCAGGGCACAGGGCTGAGAACAGCACATACACACACACACACACACACACACACGCACAGAAACATACGCAAACAATCTGCTTGCACAGTCGCCAGGGAACAGGGCTGTGAATTGCACACACAAATACACACACACACACACACACGACAAACCATTGCACAGTCGCCAGGGCACAGGGCTGAGAATGGCACACACACACACAGACACACAGACACACACACACACCAACCGGTTGCACAGTGTCTAGGAAACAGGGCTGAAAAGAGCACACACTTACACACACTCACACACACAAACGGTTACACAGTCGCCAGGACACAGAGATGAGAATCGCGTGCACACACACACAAACCAGTTGCACAGTCGGAAGGGCACATGGCTGAAATCAGCACACACACAGACACACACACACACACCGGTTCCCCAGTTGCCAGGGCACAAGGCTCAGGATGGCACACACATCTACACACACTTATACACAAACTGGTTGAACAATCGCCAGGGCAATGGGTTGAGAACAGCACACACACACACACACACACACATGAACACAAACCAATATCAGAGTCGCCAGGGCACAGTGCTGATAACAGCACACACACTCAAGCCAGTTTCACATTTCCTAGACCACAGGGCTGAGAACAGCACATACACACACATACACACAGACACACAAACCGGTTGTACAGTCGCCAGGGCACAGGGCTGAGCATGGCACACACACACAGACCAACACACACACAAAGAAACCAGTTTCAGAGTTGCCAGGGCAGAGGGCTGGGAACAGCACACACACACACATATACACACACACACTCACTGGTTGTACAGTCGCCTGGGCACAGAGCTGAAAATGGCACACACACACACACGCACACACACACACACACACACACACACACAGCAGTTTCACAGTCGCCAGGGCACAGGGCTGAGAAGAACACATACATACACACATACACACACAAACTGCTTGCACTATCGTCAGGGCTCAGGGCTGTGAATGGCACACACAAACACTGACACACACACACACACAAACAAACCATTGCACAATCACCAGGGCACAGGGCTGAGAATTCCAACTTACACACACACACACACAAACCTGATGCACAGTCGCCAGGGCACAGGGCTGAGAACAGCACACACACACACACACACATACACAGAAAAACCGCTTGCACATTCGCTAGGACACAGGGCTAAGAACGGCGCACACACACACACACACACACACACACAAATAAAGACACACAATCCGGTTTCACAGTCGCCAGAGCACAGGGCTGAGAACAGCACACATACACACACACAAACACAAACTGGTTGTGCAATCATCAGTACACATTGCTGAGAACGGCACACACACACACACACACACTAACACACATACACCTAAATCTGTTGCACATTCGCCAGGGCACAGGACCGTAAACAGCAGACACAGAAACACACACACACACAAACAGGTTGCACAGTAGCTAGGGCACAGGGCTGAGAACAGAACACACACACACACAAACCAATTTCCCAATCACCACAGCACGGGGCAGAGAACAGCACACACACACACACACACACATACACAGTAAAGGGTTGCAAAGTTGCCAGGGCACAGGTCTGAGAATGGCACACACACACACACACACACACACACACGAACGCACACATACAGGTTGCACAGAGTCCAGGACACAGGGCTGATAATTCACACACACACACACATACACACACACACAAAGCGGCTGTACAGTCGCCAAGACAAAGGACTCAAAACAGCTCTAACAAACACACACACACATATACATAAATCGGTGTCATAGTCAGCAGAGCACAACCCTGAGCACAGCACACACACACACACGCACACACACAAACTAGTTGCACAGTCTCCAGGGAAAAGGGCTGATAACAGCACATGCACACACACACACACACACACACACACATACACACCAACCGGTTGCACAGTCGCCAAGGGACAGGGCTGAGACCACAGACACACACACACACACACACACACATAAAGAAAAACCGGTTTCACAGTCGACAGGAAACAGGGCTCAGAACAAAACACACACACGCACACACACAAATTAATTGCACAGTCGCCAGGGCACAGGACTGAGAACAGCAGACAAACACACACAGGGACACACAAACGGGTTGCACAGTTTCCAGGACACAGGTCTGAGAATGAAACACACACACACACACATACACAAACACATAAACCGGTTGCGCACACACCAAGGCACAGGGCTCAGAACAGCTCGAACACACACACACAGACACACACAAACCTTTGCACAGTCGCCAGGCATAGGACTGAGAACAGCACACACACACACACAAACCTGTTGAACTGTCGCCTGGGCACAGGGCAGTGAACAGAACAAACACACACACAAACACCCAAACCGGTTACACAGTTTCCAGGGCACAGGGCTGAGAATAGCACAAACACACACATTCACATACACAAACTGGTTTCACAGTCGCCAGGGCACGGGGCTGAAAATGGCACACACACACACACAAATACACACAAACCTATTGCACAGTCACCAGGTCACAGGTCTTAGAACAGGACACATACACACAGATGCACACACAAACACGTTGCAGTCGCCAGGGCAAAGGGATGAGAAAAGCACACACATACACACACACACACACACACACAGAAACATTCACACAAACGGGTTCCACAGTTGCCAGGGGACAGGGTTAAGAACAGCTCTAACACACACACACACACACACACACATGCAAACTGATTGCACAGTCTCCAGGGTACAGCGCTGAGAAAAGAACACACATACACACACACACACACACACACAAACCGGTTTCACAGTCGCCAGAGCACAAGCCTGAGGACAACACAGACACACACACGCACACACACAAATGAGTTGCATGATCGCTAGAGCACAGGGCTGAGAACAGCAGACACACACCCACACACACACAGAAAACCAGTGGCACAATTGCCAGGGCTCAGGCCTGAGAATAGAACACACACACACACATATATGCACACAAACACACAAAAAATGGCTGCACAGTCTCCAGGACACAGGGCTGAGAATTCACACACACACCCAAACAAACCTGTTGCACAGTTGCCAGGGCACAGCACTGAGTATGGCACACACTCACACACACACACAAACCGGTTGAACCGTTACCAGAGCACAGGGCTGAGAACAGCACACACATACACACACACCGGTTGCACAGTCACCAGGCACAGGGCTAAGAACGGCACACAGTCACACACAAACACACACACAAACCGGTTGCACTGTCACCAGGGCACAGGCAGAGAACAGCACACACACACAAAAACACAGAAAGACACACATACAAAAAAACGGATTGCACTGTCGCCAGGGCACACGGCTGAGAACAGCACACACACACACACACGTACACACTAAAGGGTTGCAAAGTTGCCAGGGCACAGGTCTGAGAATGGCACACACACACACACACACACATGCACACACACTTACAGGTTGCAGAGACTCCAGGACACAGTGCTGATAATTCACACACACACACACACACACACAAAGCGGCTGCACAGTCGCCAAGGCAAAGAGCTCAAAACAGCTCTAACACACACACACACATATACATAAATCGATTTCACAGTCACCAGAGCACAAGCCTGAGCACAGCACACACACACACGCACACACACAAACTAGTTTCACAGTTGCCAGGGCACAGGGCTGAAAACAGCATACACACACGCAGACAAACTGGTTGCACAGTCACCAGAGCACAGGGCTGAGAACAGCACACACACACCCACACACACACACAGGCGTACAGATACTGGTTGCACAATCGCCAGGGCACAGGGCTGAGAACAGCACACACACACACACACACACACACAAACCTGTTGCACAGTTGCCACGGCACAGGGCTGCGAACGGCACACACACACACCAGTTACACTGTCACTAAGGCACAGGGCTAAAAACAGCACAAACACACACACACATATACACTCACATACATACACACACAAACCACTTGCACAGTCGCCCGGGCATATGGCTGAGAATGGCACACACACACACACGCACACACACACACACACATAGACACACCAATTTCACAGTCGCCCGGGCACAGGGCTGAGAAGAACACATACACAGACACATACACACACAAACTGCTTGCACAGTCGTCAGGGCTCAGGGCTGTGAATGGCACACACAAACACTGACACACACACACACACGAACAAACCATTGCACAGTCACCAGGGCACAGGGCTGAGAATTCAATCTTACACACACACACACAAACCTGATGCACAGTCGCCAGGGCACAGGACTGCGAACAGCACACACACACACACATACACAGAAAAACCGCTTGCACAGTCTCTAGGGCACAGGGGTCAGAACAGCACACACACGCACACAAACACACACAAACACACACACACACGCACACATAAACCGGTTGCAGAATCGCCAGGGTACAGGGCTGAGAACTGAACACACACACAGACACAAACCGGTTTTACAGTCGCCAGAGCACAAGCCTGAGAACAACACAGACACACACACGCACACACACAAATTAGTTGCACAGTTGCCAGGGCACAGGGCTGACTATGGCACACACACACACCCAACCACACACACGCACACACACAAACCGGTTTCACAGTCTCCAGGGCACAGGGCTGAGAACAGCACATACCCAATCACAAACATACACACACAAACTGTTTGCACAGTTGCCAGGGAAAAGGGCTGAGAACAGCACACACAAACACAGAAAAACTAGTTGCACTGTCGCCAGAGCACAGGGCTGAGATGGCACACACAAACACACACACACACACACAAATGAACAAACCATTGCACAGTCGCCAGGGCACAGGGCTGAAAATGGCACACACACACACTCACAAACCAGTTGCACTGTCACCAGGCCACGGGTCTGAGAACAGCACACACACACACACACATACACACAAAAACCGCTTGCACAGTCACCACGGCACAGGGTTGAGAACGGCATACACACACTCACACACACACATATACATATACATAAACTTGTTGCACATTAGCCAGGGCACAGGGCTCAGAACAGCTGTAACACACACACACACACACACACACACAAAGTGGTTGTACAGTCGCCAGGGTACACGGCTGAGAACAGCACACAGACACACACAAAAACACACATGAACAAACCAGTTGCACAGTCGCCAGGGAACAGGGCTTAGAGCAGCACACACACACACACACACATACCGTTTGCACAGTCGCCAGGGTGCAGGGCTTAGAACTGCACGTACACACACGCACATACACACACAAACCGCTTACACAATCACCAGGGATAAGTCTGAGAATGGCACACACACACACACGAATACCCGCTTTCACAGTCGCTAGCACAGGGCTGAGAATGGCACACATACACACTCACACACACACATACACAAACACATAAACCGGTTGCGCACTAGCCAAGGCACAGGGCTCAGAACAGCTCTAACACAAACACAAACACACACACACATACCAGTTGAACAGTCTCCAGGGCACAGGGCTGAGAATTCAAACTTACACTCGACAAAAACAAACCTCTTGCACAGTTGCCAGTGCACAGACATGAGAACAGCACCCACTCACATACACAGACAAACCGCTTGCACAGTCAACAGGGCACAGGGCTGAGAAGACCACACACACACACACACACACACACACACACACACACACACACACCAGTTACACAGTCACTAAGGCACAGGGCTGAAAACAGGACAAACCACACACACACATATACACTCACACACACACACACAAACCACTTGCACAGTCACCAATTCACAGGGCTGAAACTGGCACACACACACACACACACACAAACACACACACATACACAAACCCGTTTCTCAGGCGCCAGGGCACAGGGCTGAGAACAGCATATACACACACAGACAGATGCACACACAGACACATGCACACACAGACACATGCACACACAAACTGCTTGCACAGTCGCCATGGCACATGGCTGTGAATGGCACACACACAGACACACGCACACACAAACCGGTTTCACAGTTGCCAGGGCACAGGGCTGAGAACAGCACATACACACACATACACACACACACACACGCACAGAAACATACGCAAACAATCTGCTTGCACAGTCGCCAGGGAACAGGGCTGTGAATTGCACACACAAATACACACACACACACACACACACGACAAACCATTGCACAGTCGCCAGGGCACAGGGCTGAGAATGGCACACACACACACAGACACACAGACACACACACACACCAACCGGTTGCACAGTCTCTAGGAAACAGGGCTGAAAAGAGCACACACTTACACACACTCACACACACAAACGGTTACACAGTCGCCAGGACACAGAGATGAGAATCGCGTGCACACACACACAAACCAGTTGCACAGTCGGAAGGGCACATGGCTGAAATCAGCACACACACAGACACACACACACACACCGGTTCCCCAGTTGCCAGGGCACAAGGCTCAGGATGGCACACACATCTACACACACTTATACACAAACTGGTTGAACAATCGCCAGGGCAATGGGTTGAGAACAGCACACACACACACACACACACACATGAACACAAACCAATATCAGAGTCGCCAGGGCACAGTGCTGATAACAGCACACACACTCAAGCCAGTTTCACATTTCCTAGACCACAGGGCTGAGAACAGCACATACACACACATACACACAGACACACAAACCGGTTGTACAGTCGCCAGGGCACAGGGCTGAGCATGGCACACACACAGACCAACACACACACAAAGAAACCAGTTTCAGAGTTGCCAGGGCAGAGGGCTGGGAACAGCACACACACACACATATACACACACACACACACTGGTTGTACAGTCGCCTGGGCACAGAGCTGAAAATGGCACACACACACACACGCACACACACGCACACACACACACACACACAGCAGTTTCACAGTCGCCAGGGCACAGGGCTGAGAAGAACACATACATACACACATACACACACAAACTGCTTGCACAGTCGTCAGGGCTCAGGGCTGTGAATGGCACACACAAACACTGACACACACACACACACAAACAAACCATTGCACAATCACCAGGGCACAGGGCTGAGAATTCCAACTTACACACACACACACACAAACCTGATGCACAGTCGCCAGGGCACAGGGCTGAGAACAGCACACACACACACACACACACATACACAGAAAAACCGCTTGCACATTCGCTAGGACACAGGGCTAAGAACGGCGCACACACACACACACACACACACACAAATAAAGACACACAATCCGGTTTCACAGTCGCCAGAGCACAGGGCTGAGAACAGCACACATACACACACACAAACACAAACTGGTTGTGCAATCATCAGTACACATTGCTGAGAACGGCACACACACACACACACACACTAACACACATACACCTAAATCTGTTGCACATTCGCCAGGGCACAAGACCGTGAACAGCAGACACAGAAACACACACACACATAAACAGGTTGCACAGTAGCTAGGGCACAGGGCTGAGAACAGAACACACACACACACAAACCAATTTCCCAATCACCACAGCACGGGGCAGAGAACAGCACACACACACACACACACATACACAGTAAAGGGTTGCAAAGTTGCCAGGGCACAGGTCTGAGAATGGCACACACACACACACACACACACACACACGAACGCACACATACAGGTTGCACAGAGTCCAGGACACAGGGCTGATAATTCACACACACACACACATACACACACACACAAAGCGGCTGTACAGTCGCCAAGACAAAGGACTCAAAACAGCTCTAACAAACACACACACACATATACATAAATCGGTGTCATAGTCAGCAGAGCACAACCCTGAGCACAGCACACACACACACACGCACACACACAAACTAGTTGCACAGTCTCCAGGGAAAAGGGCTGATAACAGCACATGCACACACACACACACACACACACACACACATACACACCAACCGGTTGCACAGTCGCCAAGGGACAGGGCTGAGACCACAGACACACACACACACACACACACACATAAAGAAAAACCGGTTTCACAGTCGACAGGAAACAGGGCTCAGAACAAAACACACACACGCACACACACAAATTAATTGCACAGTCGCCAGGGCACAGGACTGAGAACAGCAGACAAACACACACAGGGACACACAAACGGGTTGCACAGTTTCCAGGACACAGGTCTGAGAATGAAACACACACACACACACATACACAAACACATAAACCGGTTGCGCACACACCAAGGCACAGGGCTCAGAACAGCTCGAACACACACACACAGACACACACAAACCTTTGCACAGTCGCCAGGCATAGGACTGAGAACAGCACACACACACACACAAACCTGTTGAACTGTCGCCTGGGCACAGGGCAGTGAACAGAACAAACACACACACAAACACCCAAACCGGTTACACAGTTTCCAGGGCACAGGGCTGAGAATAGCACAAACACACACATTCACATACACAAACTGGTTTCATAGTCGCCAGGGCACGGGGCTGAAAATGGCACACACACACACACAAATACACACAAACCTATTGCACAGTCACCAGGTCACAGGTCTTAGAACAGGACACATACACACAGATGCACACACAAACACGTTGCAGTCGCCAGGGCAAAGGGATGAGAAAAGCACACACATACACACACACACACACACACAGAAACATTCACACAAACCGGTTGCACAGTTGCCAGGGGACAGGGTTAAGAACAGCTCTAACACACAAACACGCACACACACACACACACACATGCAAACTGATTGCACAGTCTCCAGGGTACAGCGCTGAGAAGAGAACACACATACACACACACACACACACACATAAACCGGTTTCACAGTCGCCAGAGCAGAAGCCTGAGGACAACACAGACACACACACGCACACACACAAATGAGTTGCATGATCGCTAGCGCACAGGGCTGAGAACAGCACACACACACACACACACAAACACACACAAAACCAGTTGCACAATTGCCAGGGCTCGGGCCTGAGAATAGCACACACACACACATATATGCACACAAACACACAAAAAATGGCTGCACAGTCTCCAGGACACAGGGCTGAGAATTCACACACACACCCAAACAAACCTGTTGCACAGTTGCCAGGGCACAGCGCTGAGTATGGCACACACTCACACACACACACAAACCGGTTGAACCGTTACCAGAGCACAGGGCTGAGAACAGCACACACATACACACACACCGGTTGCACAGTCACCAGGCACAGGGCTAAGAACGGCACACAGTCACACACAAACACACACACAAACCGGTTGCACTGTCACCAGGGCACAGGGCAGAGAACAGCACACACACAAAAAAACACAGAAAGACACACATACAAAAAAACGGGTTGCACTATCGCCAGGGACACGGCTGAGAACAGCACACACACACACACACATACACACTAAAGGGTTGCAAAGTTGCCAGGGCACAGGGCTGAGAACGGCACACACACACACCAGTTACACTGTCACTAAGGCACAGGGCTAAAAACAGCACACACACACACACATATACACTCACATACATACACACACAAACCGCTTGCACTGTCACCAAGGCACATGGCTGAGAATGGCACACACACATACACACACACACACACACACACACACACGCACAGGAGTTTCACAGTCGCCGGGGCACAGGGCTGAGAAGAACACATACATACACACATACACACACAAACTGCTTGCACAGTCGTCAGGGCTCAGGGCTGTGAATGGCACACACAAAGACTGACACACACACACACACAAACAAACCATTGCACAATCACCAGGGCACAGGGCTGAGAATTCAAATTTACACACACACACACACAAACCTGATGCACAGTCGCCAGGGCACAGGGCTGAGAACAGCACACACACACACACACGCACACATACACAGAAAAACCGCTTGCCCAGTCGCTAGGGCACAGGGCTTAAAACAGCGCACACACACACACACAAACACACACACACAAATAAAGACACACAATCCGGTTTCACAGTCGCCAGAGCACAGGGCTGAGAACAGCACACATACACACACACAAACAGAAACTGGTTGTGCAGTCATCAGTACACATTGCTGAGAACGGCACACACACACACACACTAACACACATGCACCTAAATCTGTTGCACATTCGCCAGGGCACAGGACCGTGAACAGCAGACACAGAAACACACACACACACAAACAGGTTGCACAGTAGCTAGGGCACAGGGCTGAGAACAGAACACACACACACACACAAACCAATTTCCCAGTCACCAGAGCACGGGGCAGAGAACAGCACACACACACACACATACACACTAAAGGGTTGCAAAGTTGCCAGGGCACAGGTCTGAGAATGGCACACACACACACACACACACACGAACGCACACATACAGGTTGCACAGACTCCAGGACACAGGGCTGATAATTCACACACACACACACACACACACACAAAGCGGCTGTACAGTCGCCAAGACAAAGGACTCAAAACAGCTCTAACAAACACACACACACATATACATAAATCGGTGTCACAGTCACCAGAGCACAAGCCTGAGCACAGCACACACACACACACGCACACACACAAACTAGTTGCACAGTCTCCAGGGAACAGGGCTGATAACAGCACATGCACACACACACACACACACACACACATACACACCAACTGGTTGCACAGTCGCCAAGGGACAGGGCTGAGACCACAGACACAGACACACACACACACATAAACAAATCCGGTTTCACAGTCGACAGGAAACAGGGCTCAGAACAAAACACACACACGCACACACACAAATTAATTGCACAGTCGCCAGGGCACAGGACTGAGAACAGCACACAAACACACACATGGACACACAAACGGGTTGCACAGTTTCCAGGACACAGGTCTGAGAATGAAACACACACACACATACACAAACACATAAACCGGTTGCGCACACACCAAGGCACAGGGCTCAGAACAGCTCCAACACACACACACAGACACACACAAACCTTTGCACAGTCGCCAGGCATAGGACTGAAAACAGCAAACACACACACACAAACCTGTTGAACTGTCGCCTGGGCACAGGGCAGTGAACAGAACAAACACACACACAAACACCCAAACCGGTTACACAGTTTCCAGGGCACAGGGCTGAGAATAGCACAAACACACACATACACATATACAAACTGGTTTCATAGTCGCCAGGGCACGGGGCTGAAAATGGCACACACACACACACACAAATACACACAAACCTATTGCAAAGTCACCAGGTCACAGGTCTAGAACAGGACACATACACACAGATACACACACAAACAGGTTGCACAGTCGCCAGGGCAAAGGGATGAGAAAAGCACACACACACAGACACACACAAAGAAACATTCACACAAACGGGTTCCACAGTTGCCAGGGGACAGGGTTAAGAACAGCTCTAACACACACACACACACACACACACATGCAAACTGATTGCACAGTCTCCAGGGTACAGCGCTGAGAAAAGAACACACATACACACACACACACACACACACACTAACCGGTTTCACAGTCGCCAGAGCACAAGCCTGAGGACAACACAGACACACACACGCACACACACAAATGAGTTGCATGATCGCTAGAGCACAGGGCTGAGAACAGCAGACACACACCCACACACACACAGAAAACCAGTGGCACAATTGCCAGGGCTCAGGCCTGAGAATAGAACACACACACACACATATATGCACACAAACACACAAAAAATGGCTGCACAGTCTCCAGGACACAGGGCTGAGAATTCACACACACACCCAAACAAACCTGTTGCACAGTTGCCAGGGCACAGCGCTGAGTATGGCACACACTCACACACACACACAAACCGGTTGAACCGTTACCAGAGCACAGGGCTGAGAACAGCACACACATACACACACACCGGTTGCACAGTCACCAGGCACAGGGCTAAGAACGGCACACAGTCACACACAAACACACACACAAACCGGTTGCACTGTCACCAGGGCACAGGCAGAGAACAGCACACACACACAAAAACACAGAAAGACACACATACAAAAAAACGGATTGCACTGTCGCCAGGGCACACGGCTGAGAACAGCACACACACACACACACGTACACACTAAAGGGTTGCAAAGTTGCCAGGGCACAGGTCTGAGAATGGCACACACACACACACACACACACATGCACACACACTTACAGGTTGCAGAGACTCCAGGACACAGTGCTGATAATTCACACACACACACACACACACAAAGCGGCTGCACAGTCGCCAAGGCAAAGAGCTCAAAACAGCTCTAACACACACACACACATATACATAAATCGATTTCACAGTCACCAGAGCACAAGCTTGAGCACAGCATACACACACACGCACACACACAAACTAGTTTCACAGTTGCCAGGGCACAGGGCTGAAAACAGCACACACACACGCAGACAAACTGGTTGCACAGTCACCAGAGCACAGGGCTGAGAACAGCACACACACAGACACACACACACACACACACACACACACACCAGTATCACAGTCGCCAGGGCACCAGAGCTGAGAACAGCACACACACACACACACACACACACAGGCGTACAGATACTGGTTGCACAATCGCCAGGGCACAGGGCTGAGAACAGCACACACACACACACACACACACACAAACCTGTTGCACAGTTGCCACGGCACAGGTCTGAGAACGGCACACACACACACCAGTTACACTGTCATTAAGGCACAGGGCTAAAAACAGCACAAACACACACACACATATACACTCACATACATACACACACAAACCACTTGCACAGTCGCCCGGGCATATTGCTGAGAATGGCACACACACACACACACACATACACACACATACACACACCAATTTCACAGTCGCCCGGGCACAGGGCTGAGAAGAACACATACATAGACACATACACACACAAACTGCTTGCACAGTCGTCAGGCCTCAGGGCTGTGAATGGCACACACAAACACTGACACACACACACACACGAACAAACCATTGCACAGTCACCAGGGCACAGGGCTGAGAATTCAATCTTACACACACACACACAAACCTGATGCACAGTCGCCAGGGCACAGGACTGCGAACAGCACACACACACACACATACACAGAAAAACCGCTTGCACAGTCTCTAGGGCACAGGGGTCAGAACAGCACACACACGCACACAAACACACACAAACACACACACACACGCACACATAAACCGGTTGCAGAATCGCCAGGGTACAGGGCTGAGAACTGAACACACACACAGACACAAACCGGTTTTACAGTCGCCAGAGCACAAGCCTGAGAACAACACAGACACACACACGCACACTCACAAATTAGTTGCACAGTTGCCAGGGCACAGGGCTGACTATGGCACACACACACACACCCAACCACACACACGCACACACACAAACCGGTTTCACAGTCTCCAGGGCACAGGGCTGAGAACAGCACATACCCAATCACAAACATACACACACAAACTGTTTGCACAGTTGCCAGGGAAAAGGGCTGAGAACGGCACACACAAACACAGAAAAACTAGTTGCACTGTCGCCAGAGCACAGGGCTTAGATGGCACACACAAACACACACACACACACAAATGAACAAACCATTGCACAGTCGCCAGGGCACAGGGCTGAAAATGGCACACACACACACTCACAAACCAGTTGCACTGTCACCAGGCCACGGGTCTGAGAACAGCACACACACACACACACACACACACATACACACAAAAACCGCTTGCACAGTCACCACGGCACAGGGTTGAGAACGGCATACACACACTCACACACACACATATACATATACATAAACTTGTTGCACATTAGCCAGGGCACAGGGCTCAGAACAGCTGTAACACACACACACACACACACACAAAGTGGTTGTACAGTCGCCAGGGTACACGGCTGAGAACAGCACACAGACACACACAAAAACACACATGAACAAACCAGTTGCACAGTCGCCAGGGAACAGGGCTTAGAGCAGCACACACACACACACACACATACCGTTTGCACAGTCGCCAGGGTGCAGGGCTTAGAACTGCACGTACACACACGCACATACACACACAAACCGCTTACACAATCACCAGGGATAAGTCTGAGAATGGCACACACACACACACGAATACCCGCTTTCACAGTCGCTAGCACAGGGCTGAGAATGGCACACATACACACTCACACACACACATACACAAACACATAAACCGGTTGCGCACTAGCCAAGGCACAGGGCTCAGAACAGCTCTAACACACACACACACACACACACACATACCAGTTGAACAGTCTCCAGGGCACAGGGCTGAGAATTCAAACTTACACTCGACAAAAACAAACCTCTTGCACAGTTGCCAGTGCACAGACATGAGAACAGCACCCACTCACATACACAGACAAACCGCTTGCACAGTCAACAGGGCACAGGGCTGAGAAGACCACACACACACACACACACACACACACACACACACACACACACCAGTTACACAGTCACTAAGGCACAGGGCTGAAAACAGGACAAACCACACACACACATATACACTCACACACACACACACAAACCACTTGCACAGTCACCAATTCACAGGGCTGAAACTGGCACACACACACACACACACACAAACACACACACATACACAAACCCGTTTCTCAGGCGCCAGGGCACAGGGCTGAGAACAGCATATACACACACAGACAGATGCACACACAGACACATGCACACACAGACACATGCACACACAAACTGCTTGCACAGTCGCCATGGCACATGGCTGTGAATGGCACACACACAGACACACGCACACACAAACCGGTTTCACAGTTGCCAGGGCACAGGGCTGAGAACAGCACATACACACACATACACACACACACACACGCACAGAAACATACGCAAACAATCTGCTTGCACAGTCGCCAGGGAACAGGGCTGTGAATTGCACACACAAATACACACACACACACACACACACGACAAACCATTGCACAGTTGCCAGGGCACAGGGCTGAGAATGGCACACACACACACAGACACACAGACACACACACACACCAACCGGTTGCACAGTCTCTAGGAAACAGGGCTGAAAAGAGCACACACTTACACACACTCACACACACAAACGGTTACACAGTCGCCAGGACACAGAGATGAGAATCGCGTGCACACACACACAAACCAGTTGCACAGTCGGAAGGGCACATGGCTGAAATCAGCACACACACAGACACACACACACACACCGGTTCCCCAGTTGCCAGGGCACAAGGCTCAGGATGGCACACACATCTACACACACTTATACACAAACTGGTTGAACAATCGCCAGGGCAATGGGTTGAGAACAGCACACACACACACACACACACACATGAACACAAACCAATATCAGAGTCGCCAGGGCACAGTGCTGATAACAGCACACACACTCAAGCCAGTTTCACATTTCCTAGACCACAGGGCTGAGAACAGCACATACACACACATACACACAGACACACAAACCGGTTGTACAGTCGCCAGGGCACAGGGCTGAGCATGGCACACACACAGACCAACACACACACAAAGAAACCAGTTTCAGAGTTGCCAGGGCAGAGGGCTGGGAACAGCACACACACACACATATACACACACACACACACTGGTTGTACAGTCGCCTGGGCACAGAGCTGAAAATGGCACACACACACACACGCACACACACGCACACACACACACACACACAGCAGTTTCACAGTCGCCAGGGCACAGGGCTGAGAAGAACACATACATACACACATACACACACAAACTGCTTGCACAGTCGTCAGGGCTCAGGGCTGTGAATGGCACACACAAACACTGACACACACACACACACAAACAAACCATTGCACAATCACCAGGGCACAGGGCTGAGAATTCCAACTTACACACACACACACACACAAACCTGATGCACAGTCGCCAGGGCACAGGGCTGAGAACAGCACACACACACACACACACACATACACAGAAAAACCGCTTGCACATTCGCTAGGACACAGGGCTAAGAACGGCGCACACACACACACACACACACACACAAATAAAGACACACAATCCGGTTTCACAGTCGCCAGAGCACAGGGCTGAGAACAGCACACATACACACACACAAACACAAACTGGTTGTGCAATCATCAGTACACATTGCTGAGAACGGCACACACACACACACACACACTAACACACATACACCTAAATCTGTTGCACATTCGCCAGGGCACAGGACCGTGAACAGCAGACACAGAAACACACACACACATAAACAGGTTGCACAGTAGCTAGGGCACAGGGCTGAGAACAGAACACACACACACACAAACCAATTTCCCAATCACCACAGCACGGGGCAGAGAACAGCACACACACACACACACACATACACAGTAAAGGGTTGCAAAGTTGCCAGGGCACAGGTCTGAGAATGGCACACACACACACACACACACACACACACGAACGCACACATACAGGTTGCACAGAGTCCAGGACACAGGGCTGATAATTCACACACACACACACATACACACACACACAAAGCGGCTGTACAGTCGCCAAGACAAAGGACTCAAAACAGCTCTAACAAACACACACACACATATACATAAATCGGTGTCATAGTCAGCAGAGCACAACCCTGAGCACAGCACACACACACACACGCACACACACAAACTAGTTGCACAGTCTCCAGGGAAAAGGGCTGATAACAGCACATGCACACACACACACACACACACACACACATACATACACACCAACCGGTTGCACAGTCGCCAAGGGACAGGGCTGAGACCACAGACACACACACACACACACACACACATAAAGAAAAACCGGTTTCACAGTCGACAGGAAACAGGGCTCAGAACAAAACACACACACGCACACACACAAATTAATTGCACAGTCGCCAGGGCACAGGACTGAGAACAGCACACAAACACACACAGGGACACACAAACGGGTTGCACAGTTTCCAGGACACAGGTCTGAGAATGAAACACACACACACACACATACACAAACACATAAACCGGTTGCGCACACACCAAGGCACAGGGCTCAGAACAGCTCGAACACACACACAGAGACACACACAAACCTTTGCACAGTCGCCAGGCATAGGACTGAGAACAGCACACACACACACACAAACCTGTTGAACTGTCGCCTGGGCACAGGGCAGTGAACAGAACAAACACACACACAAACACCCAAACCGGTTACACAGTTTCCAGGGCACAGGGCTGAGAATAGCACAAACACACACATTCACATACACAAACTGGTTTCATAGTCGCCAGGGCATGGGGCTGAAAATGGCACACACACACACACAAATACACACAAACCTATTGCACAGTCACCAGGTCACAGGTCTTAGAACAGGACACATACACACAGATGCACACACAAACACGTTGCAGTCGCCAGGGCAAAGGGATGAGAAAAGCACACACATACACACACACACACACACACACACAGAAACATTCACACAAACCGGTTGCACAGTTGCCAGGGGACAGGGTTAAGAACAGCTCTAACACACAAACACGCACACACACACACACACACATGCAAACTGATTGCACAGTCTCCAGGGTACAGCGCTGAGAAGAGAACACACATACACACACACACACACACACATAAACCGGTTTCACAGTCGCCAGAGCACAAGCCTGAGGACAACACAGACACACACACGCACACACACAAATGAGTTGCATGATCGCTAGCGCACAGGGCTGAGAACAGCACACACACACACACACACAAACACACACAAAACCAGTTGCACAATTGCCAGGGCTCGGGCCTGAGAATAGCACACACACACACATATATGCACACAAACACACAAAAAATGGCTGCACAATCTCCAGGACACAGGGCTGAGAATTCACACACACACCCAAACAAACCTGTTGCACAGTTGCCAGGGCACAGCGCTGAGTATGGCACACACTCACACACACACACAAACCGGTTGAACCGTTACCAGAGCACAGGGCTGAGAACAGCACACACATACACACACACCGGTTGCACAGTCACCAGGCACAGGGCTAAGAATGGCACACAGTCACACACAAACACACACACAAACCGGTTGCACTGTCACCAGGGCACAGGGCAGAGAACAGCACACACACAAAAAAACACAGAAAGACACACATACAAAAAAACGGGTTGCACTATCGCCAGGGACACGGCTGAGAACAGCACACACACACACACACATACACACTAAAGGGTTGCAAAGTTGCCAGGGCACAGGGCTGAGAACGGCACACACACACACCAGTTACACTGTCACTAAGGCACAGGGCTAAAAACAGCACACACACACACACATATACACTCACATACATACACACACAAACCGCTTGCACTGTCACCAAGGCACATGGCTGAGAATGGCACACACACATACACACACACACACACACACACACACACGCACAGGAGTTTCACAGTCGCCGGGGCACAGGGCTGAGAAGAACACATACATACACACATACACACACAAACTGCTTGCACAGTCGTCAGGGCTCAGGGCTGTGAATGGCACACACAAAGACTGACACACACACACACACAAACAAACCATTGCACAATCACCAGGGCACAGGGCTGAGAATTCAAATTTACACACACACACACACAAACCTGATGCACAGTCGCCAGGGCACAGGGCTGAGAACAGCACACACACACACACACGCACACATACACAGAAAAACCGCTTGCCCAGTCGCTAGGGCACAGGGCTTAAAACAGCGCACACACACACACACAAACACACACACACAAATAAAGACACACAATCCGGTTTCACAGTCGCCAGAGCACAGGGCTGAGAACAGCACACATACACACACACAAACAGAAACTGGTTGTGCAGTCATCAGTACACATTGCTGAGAACGGCACACACACACACACACACACACACATGCACCTAAATCTGTTGCACATTCGCCAGGGCACAGGACCGTGAACAGCAGACACAGAAACACACACACACACAAACAGGTTGCACAGTAGCTAGGGCACAGGGCTGAGAACAGAACACACACACACACACAAACCAATTTCCCAGTCACCAGAGCACGGGGCAGAGAACAGCACACACACACACACATACACACTAAAGGGTTGCAAAGTTGCCAGGGCACAGGTCTGAGAATGGCACACACACACACACACACACACGAACGCACACATACAGGTTGCACAGACTCCAGGACACAGGGCTGATAATTCACACACACACACACACACACACACAAAGCGGCTGTACAGTCGCCAAGACAAAGGACTCAAAACAGCTCTAACAAACACACACACACATATACATAAATCGGTGTCACAGTCACCAGAGCACAAGCCTGAGCACAGCACACACACACAAACGCACACACACAAACTAGTTGCACAGTCTCCAGGGAACAGGGCTGATAACAGCACATGCACACACACACACACACACACACACATACACACCAACTGGTTGCACAGTCGCCAAGGGACAGGGCTGAGACCACAGACACAGACACACACACACACATAAACAAAAACCGGTTTCACAGTCGACAGGAAACAGGGCTCAGAACAAAACACACACACGCACACACACAAATTAATTGCACAGTCGCCAGGGCACAGGACTGAGAACAGCACACAAACACACACATGGACACACAAACGGGTTGCACAGTTTCCAGGACACAGGTCTGAGAATGAAACACACACACACATACACAAACACATAAACCGGTTGCGCACACACCAAGGCACAGGGCTCAGAACAGCTCCAACACACACACACAGACACACACAAACCTTTGCACAGTCGCCAGGCATAGGACTGAAAACAGCAAACACACACACACAAACCTGTTGAACTGTCGCCTGGGCACAGGGCAGTGAACAGAACAAACACACACACAAACACCCAAACCGGTTACACAGTTTCCAGGGCACAGGGCTGAGAATAGCACAAACACACACATACACATATACAAACTGGTTTCATAGTCGCCAGGGCACGGGGCTGAAAATGGCACACACACACACACACAAATACACACAAACCTATTGCAAAGTCACCAGGTCACAGGTCTAGAACAGGACACATACACACAGATACACACACAAACAGGTTGCACAGTCGCCAGGGCAAAGGGATGAGAAAAGCACACACACACAGACACACACAAAGAAACATTCACACAAACGGGTTCCACAGTTGCCAGGGGACAGGGTTAAGAACAGCTCTAACACACACACACACACACACACACATGCAAACTGATTGCACAGTCTCCAGGGTACAGCGCTGAGAAAAGAACACACATACACACACACACACACACACACACAAACCGGTTTCACAGTCGCCAGAGCACAAGCCTGAGGACAACACAGACACACACACGCACACACACAAATGAGTTGCATGATCGCTAGAGCACAGGGCTGAGAACAGCAGACACACACCCACACACACACAGAAAACCAGTGGCACAATTGCCAGGGCTCAGGCCTGAGAATAGAACACACACACACACATATATGCACACAAACACACAAAAAATGGCTGCACAGTCTCCAGGACACAGGGCTGAGAATTCACACACACACCCAAACAAACCTGTTGCACAGTTGCCAGGGCACAGCGCTGAGTATGGCACACACTCACACACACACACAAACCGGTTGAACCGTTACCAGAGCACAGGGCTGAGAACAGCACACACATACACACACACCGGTTGCACAGTCACCAGGCACAGGGCTAAGAACGGCACACAGTCACACACAAACACACACACAAACCGGTTGCACTGTCACCAGGGCACAGGCAGAGAACAGCACACACACACAAAAACACAGAAAGACACACATACAAAAAAACGGATTGCACTGTCGCCAGGGCACACGGCTGAGAACAGCACACACACACACACACGTACACACTAAAGGGTTGCAAAGTTGCCAGGGCACAGGTCTGAGAATGGCACACACACACACACACACACACATGCACACACACTTACAGGTTGCAGAGACTCCAGGACACAGTGCTGATAATTCACACACACACACACACACACAAAGCGGCTGCACAGTCGCCAAGGCAAAGAGCTCAAAACAGCTCTAACACACACACACATATACATAAATCGATTTCACAGTCACCAGAGGACAAGCTTGAGCACAGCACACACACACACGCACACACACAAACTAGTTTCACAGTTGCCAGGGCACAGGGCTGAAAACAGCACACACACACGCAGACAAACTGGTTGCACAGTCACCAGAGCACAGGGCTGAGAACAGCACACACACAGACACACACACACACACACACACACACACACCAGTATCACAGTCGCCAGGGCACCAGAGCTGAGAACAGCACACACACACACACACACACACACACAGGCGTACAGATACTGGTTGCACAATCGCCAGGGCACAGGGCTGAGAACAGCACACACACACACACACACACACACAAACCTGTTGCACAGTTGCCACGGCACAGGGCTGAGAACGGCACACACACACACCAGTTACACTGTCATTAAGGCACAGGGCTAAAAACAGCACAAACACACACACACATATACACTCACATACATACACACACAAACCACTTGCACAGTCGCCCGGGCATATTGCTGAGAATGGCACACACACACACACACACATACACACACACATACACACACCAATTTCACAGTCGCCCGGGCACAGGGCTGAGAAGAACACATACATAGACACATACACACACAAACTGCTTGCACAGTCGTCAGGGCTCAGGGCTGTGAATGGCACACACAAACACTGACACACACACACACACGAACAAACCATTGCACAGTCACCAGGGCACAGGGCTGAGAATTCAATCTTACACACACACACACAAACCTGATGCACAGTCGCCAGGGCACAGGACTGCGAACAGCACACACACACACACATACACAGAAAAACCGCTTGCACAGTCTCTAGGGCACAGGGGTCAGAACAGCACACACACGCACACAAACACACACAAACACACACACACACGCACACATAAACCGGTTGCAGAATCGCCAGGGTACAGGGCTGAGAACTGAACACACACACAGACACAAACCGGTTTTACAGTCGCCAGAGCACAAGCCTGAGAACAACACAGACACACACACGCACACACACAAATTAGTTGCACAGTTGCCAGGGCACAGGGCTGACTATGGCACACACACACACCCAACCACACACACGCACACACACAAACCGGTCTCACAGTCTCCAGGGCACAGGGCTGAGAACAGCACATACCCAATCACAAACATACACACACAAACTGTTTGCACAGTTGCCAGGGAAAAGGGCTGAGAACGGCACACACAAACACAGAAAAACTAGTTGCACTGTCGCCAGAGCACAGGGCTTAGATGGCACACACAAACACACACACACACACAAATGAACAAACCATTGCACAGTCGCCAGGGCACAGGGCTGAAAATGGCACACACACACACTCACAAACCAGTTGCACTGTCACCAGGCCACGGGTCTGAGAACAGCACACACACACACACACACACACACACACACATACACACAAAAACCGCTTGCACAGTCACCACGGCACAGGGTTGAGAACGGCATACACACACTCACACACACACATATACATATACATAAACTTGTTGCACATTAGCCAGGGCACAGGGCTCAGAACAGCTGTAACACACACACACACACACACACAAAGTGGTTGTACAGTCGCCAGGGTACACGGCTGAGAACAGCACACAGACACACACAAAAACACACATGAACAAACCAGTTGCACAGTCGCCAGGGAACAGGGCTTAGAGCAGCACACACACACACACACACATACCGTTTGCACAGTCGCCAGGGTGCAGGGCTTAGAACTGCACGTACACACACGCACATACACACACAAACCGCTTACACAATCACCAGGGATAAGTCTGAGAATGGCACACACACACACACGAATACCCGCTTTCACAGTCGCTAGCACAGGGCTGAGAATGGCACACATACACACTCACACACACACATACACAAACACATAAACCGGTTGCGCACTAGCCAAGGCACAGGGCTCAGAACAGCTCTAACACACACACACACACACACACATACCAGTTGAACAGTCTCCAGGGCACAGGGCTGAGAATTCAAACTTACACTCGACAAAAACAAACCTCTTGCACAGTTGCCAGTGCACAGACATGAGAACAGCACCCACTCACATACACAGACAAACCGCTTGCACAGTCAACAGGGCACAGGGCTGAGAAGACCACACACACACACACACACACACACACACACACACCAGTTACACAGTCACTAAGGCACAGGGCTGAAAACAGGACAAACCACACACACACATATACACTCACACACACACACACAAACCACTTGCACATCACCAATTCACAGGGCTGAAACTGGCACACACACACACACACACACAAACACACACACATACACAAACCCGTTTCTCAGGCGCCAGGGCACAGGGCTGAGAACAGCATATACACACACAGACAGATGCACACACAGACAGATGCACACACAGACACATGCACACACAAACTGCTTGCACAGTCGCCATGGCACATGGCTGTGAATGGCACACACACAGACACACACACACACAAACCGGTTTCACAGTTGCCAGGGCACAGGGCTGAGAACAGCACATACACACACACACACACACACACACACGCACAGAAACATACGCAAACAATCTGCTTGCACAGTCGCCAGGGAACAGGGCTGTGAATTGCACACACAAATACACACACACACACACACACGACAAACCATTGCACAGTCGCCAGGGCACAGGGCTGAGAATGGCACACACACACACAGACACACAGACACACACACACACCAACCGGTTGCACAGTCTCTAGGAAACAGGGCTGAAAAGAGCACACACTTACACACACTCACACACACAAACGGTTACACAGTCGCCAGGACACAGAGATGAGAATCGCGTGCACACACACACAAACCAGTTGCACAGTCGGAAGGGCACATGGCTGAAATCAGCACACACACAGACACACACACACACACCGGTTCCCCAGTTGCCAGGGCACAAGGCTCAGGATGGCACACACATCTACACACACTTATACACAAACTGGTTGAACAATCGCCAGGGCAATGGGTTGAGAACAGCACACACACACACACACACACACATGAACACAAACCAATATCAGAGTCGCCAGGGCACAGTGCTGATAACAGCACACACACTCAAGCCAGTTTCACATTTCCTAGACCACAGGGCTGAGAACAGCACATACACACACATACACACAGACACACAAACCGGTTGTACAGTCGCCAGGGCACAGGGCTGAGCATGGCACACACACAGACCAACACACACACAAAGAAACCAGTTTCAGAGTTGCCAGGGCAGAGGGCTGGGAACAGCACACACACACACATATACACACACACACACACTGGTTGTACAGTCGCCTGGGCACAGAGCTGAAAATGGCACACACACACACACGCACACACACGCACACACACACACACACACACACAGCAGTTTCACAGTCGCCAGGGCACAGGGCTGAGAAGAACACATACATACACACATACACACACAAACTGCTTGCACAGTCGTCAGGGCTCAGGGCTGTGAATGGCACACACAAACACTGACACACACACACACACAAACAAACCATTGCACAATCACCAGGGCACAGGGCTGAGAATTCCAACTTACACACACACACACACAAACCTGATGCACAGTCGCCAGGGCACAGGGCTGAGAACAGCACACACACACACACACACATACACAGAAAAACCGCTTGCACATTCGCTAGGACACAGGGCTAAGAACGGCGCACACACACACACACACACACACACACAAATAAAGACACACAATCCGGTTTCACAGTCGCCAGAGCACAGGGCTGAGAACAGCACACATACACACACACAAACAGAAACTGGTTGTGCAATCATCAGTACACATTGCTGAGAACGGCACACACACACACACACACACTAACACACATACACCTAAATCTGTTGCACATTCGCCAGGGCACAGGACCGTAAACAGCAGACACAGAAACACACACACACACAAACAGGTTGCACAGTAGCTAGGGCACAGGGCTGAGAACAGAACACACACACACACAAACCAATTTCCCAATCACCACAGCACGGGGCAGAGAACAGCACACACACACACACACACATACACAGTAAAGGGTTGCAAAGTTGCCAGGGCACAGGTCTGAGAATGGCACACACACACACACACACACACACACACACGAACGCACACATACAGGTTGCACAGAGTCCAGGACACAGGGCTGATAATTCACACACACACACACATACACACACACACAAAGCGGCTGTACAGTCGCCAAGACAAAGGACTCAAAACAGCTCTAACAAACACACACACACATATACATAAATCGGTGTCATAGTCAGCAGAGCACAACCCTGAGCACAGCACACACACACACACGCACACACACAAACTAGTTGCACAGTCTCCAGGGAAAAGGGCTGATAACAGCACATGCACACAAACACACACACACACACACACATACACACCAACCGGTTGCACAGTCGCCAAGGGACAGGGCTGAGACCACAGACACACACACACACACACACACATAAAGAAAAACCGGTTTCACAGTCGACAGGAAACAGGGCTCAGAACAAAACACACACGCACACACACAAATTAATTGCACAGTCGCCAGGGCACAGGACTGAGAACAGCACACAAACACACACAGGGACACACAAACGGGTTGCACAGTTTCCAGGACACAGGTCTGAGAATGAAACACACACACACACATATACAAACACATAAACCGGTTGCGCACACACCAAGGCACAGGGCTCAGAACAGCTCGAACACACACACACAGACACACACAAACCTTTGCACAGTCGCCAGGCATAGGACTGAGAACAGCACACACACACACACAAACCTGTTGAACTGTCGCCTGGGCACAGGGCAGTGAACAGAACAAACACACACACAAACACCCAAACCGGTTACACAGTTTCCAGGGCACAGGGCTGAGAATAGCACAAACACACACATTCACATACACAAACTGGTTTCATAGTCGCCAGGGCACGGGGCTGAAAATGGCACACACACACACACAAATACACACAAACCTATTGCACAGTCACCAGGTCACAGGTCTTAGAACAGGACACATACACACAGATGCACACACAAACACGTTGCAGTCGCCAGGGCAAAGGGATGAGAAAAGCACACACATACACACACACACACACACACACACAGAAACATTCACACAAACCGGTTGCACAGTTGCCAGGGGACAGGGTTAAGAACAGCTCTAACACACAAACACGCACACACACACACACACATGCAAACTGATTGCACAGTCTCCAGGGTACAGCGCTGAGAAGAGAACACACATACACACACACACACACACACACATAAACCGGTTTCACAGTCGCCAGAGCACAAGCCTGAGGACAACACAGACACACACACGCACACACACAAATGAGTTGCATGATCGCTAGCGCACAGGGCTGAGAACAGCACACACACACACACACACAAACACACACAAAACCAGTTGCACAATTGCCAGGGCTCGTGCCTGAGAATAGCACACACACACACATATATGCACACAAACACACAAAAAATGGCTGCACAGTCTCCAGGACACAGGGCTGAGAATTCACACACACACCCAAACAAACCTGTTGCACAGTTGCCAGGGCACAGCGCTGAGTATGGCACACACTCACACACACAGACAAACCGGTTGAACCGTTACCAGAGCACAGGGCTGAGAACAGCACACACATACACACACACCGGTTGCACAGTCACCAGGCACAGGGCTAAGAATGGCACACAGTCACACACAAACACACACACAAACCGGTTGCACTGTCACCAGGGCACAGGGCAGAGAACAGCACACACACACAAAAACACAGAAAGACACACATACAAAAAAACGGGTTGCACTATCGCCAGGGACACGGCTGAGAACAGCACACACACACACACACATACACACTAAAGGGTTGCAAAGTTGCCAGGGCACAGGGCTGAGAACGGCACACACACACACCAGTTACACTGTCACTAAGGCACAGGGCTAAAAACAGCACACACACACACACATATACACTCACATACATACACACACAAACCGCTTGCACTGTCACCAAGGCACATGGCTGAGAATGGCACACACACATACACACACACACACACACACACACACGCACAGGAGTTTCACAGTCGCCGGGGCACAGGGCTGAGAAGAACACATACATACACACATACACACACAAACTGCTTGCACAGTCGTCAGGGCTCAGGGCTGTGAATGGCACACACAAAGACTGACACACACACACACACAAACAAACCATTGCACAATCACCAGGGCACAGGGCTGAGAATTCAAATTTACACACACACACACACAAACCTGATGCACAGTCGCCAGGGCACAGGGCTGAGAACAGCACACACACACACACACGCACACATACACAGAAAAACCGCTTGCCCAGTCGCTAGGGCACAGGGCTTAAAACAGCGCACACACACACACACACACACACACACACGCACAGGAGTTTCACAGTCGCCGGGGCACAGGGCTGAGAAGAACACATACATACACACATACACACACAAACTGCTTGCACAGTCGTCAGGGCTCAGTGCTGTGAATGGCACACACAAAGACTGACACACACACACACACAAACAAACCATTGCACAATCACCAGGGCACAGGGCTGAGAATTCAAATTTACACACACACACACACAAACCTGATGCACAGTCGCCAGGGCACAGGGCTGAGAACAGCACACACACACACACACGCACACATACACAGAAAAACCGCTTGCCCAGTCGCTAGGGCACAGGGCTTAAAACAGCGCACACACACACACACAAACACACACACACAAATAAAGACACACAATCCGGTTTCACAGTCGCCAGAGCACAGGGCTGAGAACAGCACACATACACACACACAAACAGAAACTGGTTGTGCAGTCATCAGTACACATTGCTGAGAACGGCACACACACACACACACACACACACATGCACCTAAATCTGTTGCACATTCGCCAGGGCACAGGACCGTGAACAGCAGACACAGAAACACACACACACACAAACAGGTTGCACAGTAGCTAGGGCACAGGGCTGAGAACAGAACACACACACACACACAAACCAATTTCCCAGTCACCAGAGCACGGGGCAGAGAACAGCACACACACACACACATACACACTAAAGGGTTGCAAAGTTGCCAGGGCACAGGTCTGAGAATGGCACACACACACACACACACACACGAACGCACACATACAGGTTGCACAGACTCCAGGACACAGGGCTGATAATTCACACACACACACACACACACACACAAAGCGGCTGTACAGTCGCCAAGACAAAGGACTCAAAACAGCTCTAACAAACACACACACACATATACATAAATCGGTGTCACAGTCACCAGAGCACAAGCCTGAGCACAGCACACACACACAAACGCACACACACAAACTAGTTGCACAGTCTCCAGGGAACAGGGCTGATAACAGCACATGCACACACACACACACACACACACACACATACACACCAACTGGTTGCACAGTCGCCAAGGGACAGGGCTGAGACCACAGACACAGACACACACACACACATAAACAAAAACCGGTTTCACAGTCGACAGGAAACAGGGCTCAGAACAAAACACACACACGCACACACACAAATTAATTGCACAGTCGCCAGGGCACAGGACTGAGAACAGCACACAAACACACACATGGACACACAAACGGGTTGCACAGTTTCCAGGACACAGGTCTGAGAATGAAACACACACACACATACACAAACACATAAACCGGTTGCGCACACACCAAGGCACAGGGCTCAGAACAGCTCCAACACACACACACAGACACACACAAACCTTTGCACAGTCGCCAGGCATAGGACTGAAAACAGCAAACACACACACACAAACCTGTTGAACTGTCGCCTGGGCACAGGGCAGTGAACAGAACAAACACACACACAAACACCCAAACCGGTTACACAGTTTCCAGGGCACAGGGCTGAGAATAGCACAAACACACACATACACATATACAAACTGGTTTCATAGTCGCCAGGGCACGGGGCTGAAAATGGCACACACACACACACACAAATACACACAAACCTATTGCAAAGTCACCAGGTCACAGGTCTAGAACAGGACACATACACACAGATACACACACAAACAGGTTGCACAGTCGCCAGGGCAAAGGGATGAGAAAAGCACACACACACAGACACACACAAAGAAACATTCACACAAACGGGTTCCACAGTTGCCAGGGGACAGGGTTAAGAACAGCTCTAACACACACACACACACACACACACATGCAAACTGATTGCACAGTCTCCAGGGTACAGCGCTGAGAAAAGAACACACATACACACACACACACACACACACACAAACCGGTTTCACAGTCGCCAGAGCACAAGCCTGAGGACAACACAGACACACACACGCACACACACAAATGAGTTGCATGATCGCTAGAGCACAGGGCTGAGAACAGCAGACACACACCCACACACACACAGAAAACCAGTGGCACAATTGCCAGGGCTCAGGCCTGAGAATAGAACACACACACACACATATATGCACACAAACACACAAAAAATGGCTGCACAGTCTCCAGGACACAGGGCTGAGAATTCACACACACACCCAAACAAACCTGTTGCACAGTTGCCAGGGCACAGCGCTGAGTATGGCACACACTCACACACACACACAAACCGGTTGAACCGTTACCAGAGCACAGGGCTGAGAACAGCACACACATACACACACACCGGTTGCACAGTCACCAGGCACAGGGCTAAGAACGGCACACAGTCACACACAAACACACACACAAACCGGTTGCACTGTCACCAGGGCACAGGCAGAGAACAGCACACACACACAAAAACACAGAAAGACACACATACAAAAAAACGGATTGCACTGTCGCCAGGGCACACGGCTGAGAACAGCACACACACACACACACGTACACACTAAAGGGTTGCAAAGTTGCCAGGGCACAGGTCTGAGAATGGCACACACACACACACACACACACATGCACACACACTTACAGGTTGCAGAGACTCCAGGACACAGTGCTGATAATTCACACACACACACACACACACAAAGCGGCTGCACAGTCGCCAAGGCAAAGAGCTCAAAACAGCTCTAACACACACACACATATACATAAATCGATTTCACAGTCACCAGAGGACAAGCTTGAGCACAGCACACACACACACGCACACACACAAACTAGTTTCACAGTTGCCAGGGCACAGGGCTGAAAACAGCACACACACACGCAGACAAACTGGTTGCACAGTCACCAGAGCACAGGGCTGAGAACAGCACACACACAGACACACACACACACACACACACACACACACCAGTATCACAGTCGCCAGGGCACCAGAGCTGAGAACAGCACACACACACACACACACACACACACAGGCGTACAGATACTGGTTGCACAATCGCCAGGGCACAGGGCTGAGAACAGCACACACACACACACACACACACACAAACCTGTTGCACAGTTGCCACGGCACAGGGCTGAGAACGGCACACACACACACCAGTTACACTGTCATTAAGGCACAGGGCTAAAAACAGCACAAACACACACACACATATACACTCACATACATACACACACAAACCACTTGCACAGTCGCCCGGGCATATTGCTGAGAATGGCACACACACACACACACACATACACACACACATACACACACCAATTTCACAGTCGCCCGGGCACAGGGCTGAGAAGAACACATACATAGACACATACACACACAAACTGCTTGCACAGTCGTCAGGGCTCAGGGCTGTGAATGGCACACACAAACACTGACACACACACACACACGAACAAACCATTGCACAGTCACCAGGGCACAGGGCTGAGAATTCAATCTTACACACACACACACAAACCTGATGCACAGTCGCCAGGGCACAGGACTGCGAACAGCACACACACACACACATACACAGAAAAACCGCTTGCACAGTCTCTAGGGCACAGGGGTCAGAACAGCACACACACGCACACAAACACACACAAACACACACACACACGCACACATAAACCGGTTGCAGAATCGCCAGGGTACAGGGCTGAGAACTGAACACACACACAGACACAAACCGGTTTTACAGTCGCCAGAGCACAAGCCTGAGAACAACACAGACACACACACGCACACACACAAATTAGTTGCACAGTTGCCAGGGCACAGGGCTGACTATGGCACACACACACACCCAACCACACACACGCACACACACAAACCGGTCTCACAGTCTCCAGGGCACAGGGCTGAGAACAGCACATACCCAATCACAAACATACACACACAAACTGTTTGCACAGTTGCCAGGGAAAAGGGCTGAGAACGGCACACACAAACACAGAAAAACTAGTTGCACTGTCGCCAGAGCACAGGGCTTAGATGGCACACACAAACACACACACACACACAAATGAACAAACCATTGCACAGTCGCCAGGGCACAGGGCTGAAAATGGCACACACACACACTCACAAACCAGTTGCACTGTCACCAGGCCACGGGTCTGAGAACAGCACACACACACACACACACACACACACACACACACATACACACAAAAACCGCTTGCACAGTCACCACGGCACAGGGTTGAGAACGGCATACACACACTCACACACACACATATACATATACATAAACTTGTTGCACATTAGCCAGGGCACAGGGCTCAGAACAGCTGTAACACACACACACACACACACACAAAGTGGTTGTACAGTCGCCAGGGTACACGGCTGAGAACAGCACACAGACACACACAAAAACACACATGAACAAACCAGTTGCACAGTCGCCAGGGAACAGGGCTTAGAGCAGCACACACACACACACACACATACCGTTTGCACAGTCGCCAGGGTGCAGGGCTTAGAACTGCACGTACACACACGCACATACACACACAAACCGCTTACACAATCACCAGGGATAAGTCTGAGAATGGCACACACACACACACGAATACCCGCTTTCACAGTCGCTAGCACAGGGCTGAGAATGGCACACATACACACTCACACACACACATACACAAACACATAAACCGGTTGCGCACTAGCCAAGGCACAGGGCTCAGAACAGCTCTAACACACACACACACACACACACATACCAGTTGAACAGTCTCCAGGGCACAGGGCTGAGAATTCAAACTTACACTCGACAAAAACAAACCTCTTGCACAGTTGCCAGTGCACAGACATGAGAACAGCACCCACTCACATACACAGACAAACCGCTTGCACAGTCAACAGGGCACAGGGCTGAGAAGACCACACACACACACACACACACACACACACACACACCAGTTACACAGTCACTAAGGCACAGGGCTGAAAACAGGACAAACCACACACACACATATACACTCACACACACACACACAAACCACTTGCACATCACCAATTCACAGGGCTGAAACTGGCACACACACACACACACACACAAACACACACACATACACAAACCCGTTTCTCAGGCGCCAGGGCACAGGGCTGAGAACAGCATATACACACACAGACAGATGCACACACAGACAGATGCACACACAGACACATGCACACACAAACTGCTTGCACAGTCGCCATGGCACATGGCTGTGAATGGCACACACACAGACACACACACACACAAACCGGTTTCACAGTTGCCAGGGCACAGGGCTGAGAACAGCACATACACACACACACACACACACACACACGCACAGAAACATACGCAAACAATCTGCTTGCACAGTCGCCAGGGAACAGGGCTGTGAATTGCACACACAAATACACACACACACACACACACGACAAACCATTGCACAGTCGCCAGGGCACAGGGCTGAGAATGGCACACACACACACAGACACACAGACACACACACACACCAACCGGTTGCACAGTCTCTAGGAAACAGGGCTGAAAAGAGCACACACTTACACACACTCACACACACAAACGGTTACACAGTCGCCAGGACACAGAGATGAGAATCGCGTGCACACACACACAAACCAGTTGCACAGTCGGAAGGGCACATGGCTGAAATCAGCACACACACAGACACACACACACACACCGGTTCCCCAGTTGCCAGGGCACAAGGCTCAGGATGGCACACACATCTACACACACTTATACACAAACTGGTTGAACAATCGCCAGGGCAATGGGTTGAGAACAGCACACACACACACACACACACACATGAACACAAACCAATATCAGAGTCGCCAGGGCACAGTGCTGATAACAGCACACACACTCAAGCCAGTTTCACATTTCCTAGACCACAGGGCTGAGAACAGCACATACACACACATACACACAGACACACAAACCGGTTGTACAGTCGCCAGGGCACAGGGCTGAGCATGGCACACACACAGACCAACACACACACAAAGAAACCAGTTTCAGAGTTGCCAGGGCAGAGGGCTGGGAACAGCACACACACACACATATACACACACACACACACTGGTTGTACAGTCGCCTGGGCACAGAGCTGAAAATGGCACACACACACACACGCACACACACGCACACACACACACACACACACACAGCAGTTTCACAGTCGCCAGGGCACAGGGCTGAGAAGAACACATACATACACACATACACACACAAACTGCTTGCACAGTCGTCAGGGCTCAGGGCTGTGAATGGCACACACAAACACTGACACACACACACACACAAACAAACCATTGCACAATCACCAGGGCACAGGGCTGAGAATTCCAACTTACACACACACACACACACACACAAACCTGATGCACAGTCGCCAGGGCACAGGGCTGAGAACAGCACACACACACACACACACATACACAGAAAAACCGCTTGCACATTCGCTAGGACACAGGGCTAAGAACGGCGCACACACACACACACACACACACACAAATAAAGACACACAATCCGGTTTCACAGTCGCCAGAGCACAGGGCTGAGAACAGCACACATACACACACACAAACACAAACTGGTTGTGCAATCATCAGTACACATTGCTGAGAACGGCACACACACACACACACACACTAACACACATACACCTAAATCTGTTGCACATTCGCCAGGGCACAGGACCGTAAACAGCAGACACAGAAACACACACACACACAAACAGGTTGCACAGTAGCTAGGGCACAGGGCTGAGAACAGAACACACACACACACAAACCAATTTCCCAATCACCACAGCACGGGGCAGAGAACAGCACACACACACACACACACATACACAGTAAAGGGTTGCAAAGTTGCCAGGGCACAGGTCTGAGAATGGCACACACACACACACACACGAACGCACACATACAGGTTGCACAGAGTCCAGGACACAGGGCTGATAATTCACACACACACACACATACACACACACACAAAGCGGCTGTACAGTCGCCAAGACAAAGGACTCAAAACAGCTCTAACAAACACACACACACATATACATAAATCGGTGTCATAGTCAGCAGAGCACAACCCTTAGCACAGCACACACACACACACGCACACACACAAACTAGTTGCACAGTCTCCAGGGAAAAGGGCTGATAACAGCACATGCACACAAACACACACACACACAAACACATACACACCAACCGGTTGCACAGTCGCCAAGGGACAGGGCTGAGACCACAGACACACACACACACACACACACATAAAGAAAAACCGGTTTCACAGTCGACAGGAAACAGGGCTCAGAACAAAACACACACACGCACACACACAAATTAATTGCACAGTCGCCAGGGCACAGGACTGAGAACAGCACACAAACACACACAGGGACACACAAACGGGTTGCACAGTTTCCAGGACACAGGTCTGAGAATGAAACACACACACACACATATACAAACACATAAACCGGTTGCGCACACACCAAGGCACAGGGCTCAGAACAGCTCGAACACACACACAGACACACACAAACCTTTGCACAGTCGCCAGGCATAGGACTGAGAACAGCACACACACACACACAAACCTGTTGAACTGTCGCCTGGGCACAGGGCAGTGAACAGAACAAACACACACACAAACACCCAAACCGGTTACACAGTTTCCAGGGCACAGGGCTGAGAATAGCACAAACACACACATTCACATACACAAACTGGTTTCATAGTCGCCAGGGCACGGGGCTGAAAATGGCACACACACACACACAAATACACACAAACCTATTGCACAGTCACCAGGTCACAGGTCTTAGAACAGGACACATACACACAGATGCACACACAAACACGTTGCAGTCGCCAGGGCAAAGGGATGAGAAAAGCACACACATACACACACACACACACACACACACAGAAACATTCACACAAACCGGTTGCACAGTTGCCAGGGGACAGGGTTAAGAACAGCTCTAACACACAAACACGCACACACACACACACACATGCAAACTGATTGCACAGTCTCCAGGGTACAGCGCTGAGAAGAGAACACACATACACACACACACACACACACACATAAACCGGTTTCACAGTCGCCAGAGCACGAGCCTGAGGACAACACAGACACACACACGCACACACACAAATGAGTTGCATGATCGCTAGCGCACAGGGCTGAGAACAGCACACACACACACACACACAAACACACACAAAACCAGTTGCACAATTGCCAGGGCTCGTGCCTGAGAATAGCACACACACACACATATATGCACACAAACACACAAAAAATGGCTGCACAGTCTCCAGGACACAGGGCTGAGAATTCACACACACACCCAAACAAACCTGTTGCACAGTTGCCAGGGCACAGCGCTGAGTATGGCACACACTCACACACACAGACAAACCGGTTGAACCGTTACCAGAGCACAGGGCTGAGAACAGCACACACATACACACACACCGGTTGCACAGTCACCAGGCACAGGGCTAAGAATGGCACACAGTCACACACAAACACACACACAAACCGGTTGCACTGTCACCAGGGCACAGGGCAGAGAACAGCACACACACACAAAAACACAGAAAGACACACATACAAAAAAACGGGTTGCACTATCGCCAGGGACACGGCTGAGAACAGCACACACACACACACACATACACACTAAAGGGTTGCAAAGTTGCCAGGGCACAGGGCTGAGAACGGCACACACACACACCAGTTACACTGTCACTAAGGCACAGGGCTAAAAACAGCACACACACACACACATATACACTCACATACATACACACACAAACCGCTTGCACTGTCACCAAGGCACATGGCTGAGAATGGCACACACACATACACACACACACACACACACACACACGCACAGGAGTTTCACAGTCGCCGGGGCACAGGGCTGAGAAGAACACATACATACACACATACACACACAAACTGCTTGCACAGTCGTCAGGGCTCAGGGCTGTGAATGGCACACACAAAGACTGACACACACACACACACAAACAAACCATTGCACAATCACCAGGGCACAGGGCTGAGAATTCAAATTTACACACACACACACACAAACCTGATGCACAGTCGCCAGGGCACAGGGCTGAGAACAGCACACACACACACACACGCACACATACACAGAAAAACCGCTTGCCCAGTCGCTAGGGCACAGGGCTTAAAACAGCGCACACACACACACACAAACACACACACACAAATAAAGACACACAATCCGGTTTCACAGTCGCCAGAGCACAGGGCTGAGAACAGCACACATACACACACACAAACACAAACTGGTTGTGCAATCATCAGTACACATTGCTGAGAACGGCACACACACACACACTAACACACATGCACCTAAATCTGTTGCACATTCGCCAGGGCACAGGACCGTGAACAGCAGACACAGAAACACACACACACACAAACAGGTTGCACAGTAGCTAGGGCACAGGGCTGAGAACAGAACACACACACACACACAAACCAATTTCCCAGTCACCAGAGCACGGGGCAGAGAACAGCACACACACACACACACACACACTAAAGGGTTGCAAAGTTGCCAGGGCACAGGTCTGAGAATGGCACACACACACACACACACACACGAACGCACACATACAGGTTGCACAGACTCCAGGACACAGGGCTGATAATTCACACACACACACACACACACACACAAAGCGGCTGTACAGTCGCCAAGACAAAGGACTCAAAACAGCTCTAACAAACACACACACACATATACATAAATCGGTGTCACAGTCACCAGAGCACAAGCCTGAGCACAGCACACACACACACACGCACACACACAAACTAGTTGCACAGTCTCCAGGGAACAGGGCTGATAACAGCACATGCACACACACACACACACACACACACATACACACCAACTGGTTGCACAGTCGCCAAGGGACAGGGCTGAGACCACAGACACAGACACACACACACACATAAACAAAAACCGGTTTCACAGTCGACAGGAAACAGGGCTCAGAACAAAACACACACACGCACACACACACATTAATTGCACAGTCGCCAGGGCACAGGACTGAGAACAGCACACAAACACACACATGGACACACAAACGGGTTGCACAGTTTCCAGGACACAGGTCTGAGAATGAAACACACACACACATACACAAACACATAAACCGGTTGCGCACACACCAAGGCACAGGGCTCAGAACAGCTCGAACACACACACACAGACACACACAAACCTTTGCACAGTCGCCAGGCATAGGACTGAAAACAGCAAACACACACACACAAACCTGTTGAACTGTCGCCTGGGCACAGGGCAGTGAACAGAACAAACACACACACAAACACCCAAACCGGTTACACACTTTCCAGGGCACAGGGCTGAGAATAGCACAAACACACACATACACATACACAAACTGGTTTCATAGTCGCCAGGGCACGGGGCTGAAAATGGCACACACACACACACACACAAATACACACAAACCTATTGCAAAGTCACCAGGTCACAGGTCTAGAACAGGACACATACACACAGATACACACACAAACAGGTTGCACAGTCGCCAGGGCAAAGGGATGAGAAAAGCACACACACACAGACACACACAAAGAAACATTCACACAAACGGGTTCCACAGTTGCCAGGGGACAGGGTTAAGAACAGCTCTAACACACACACACACACACACACACACACACATGCAAACTGATTGCACAGTCTCCAGGGTACAGCGCTGAGAAAAGAACACACATACACACACACACACACACACACACAAACCGGTTTCACAGTCGCCAGAGCACAAGCCTGAGGACAACACAGACACACACACGCACACACACAAATGAGTTGCATGATCGCTAGAGCACAGGGCTGAGAACAGCAGACACACACCCACACACACACAGAAAACCAGTGGCACAATTGCCAGGGCTCAGGCCTGAGAATAGAACACACACACACACATATATGCACACAAACACACAAAAAATGGCTGCACAGTCTCCAGGACACAGGGCTGAGAATTCACACACACACCCAAACAAACCTGTTGCACAGTTGCCAGGGCACAGCGCTGAGTATGGCACACACTCACACACACAGACAAACCGGTTGAACCGTTACCAGAGCACAGGGCTGAGAACAGCACACACATACACACACACCGGTTGCACAGTCACCAGGCACAGGGCTAAGAATGGCACACAGTCACACACAAACACACACACAAACCGGTTGCACTGTCACCAGGGCACAGGGCAGAGAACAGCACACACACACAAAAACACAGAAAGACACACATACAAAAAAACGGATTGCACTGTCGCCAGGGCACACGGCTGAGAACAGCACACACACACACACACGTACACACTAAAGGGTTGCAAAGTTGCCAGGGCACAGGTCTGAGAATGGCACACACACACACACACACACATGCACACACACTTACAGGTTGCAGAGACTCCAGGACACAGTGCTGATAATTCACACACACACACACACACACACAAAGCGGCTGCACAGTCGCCAAGGCAAAGAGCTCAAAACAGCTCTAACACACACACACACATATACATAAATCGATTTCACAGTCACCAGAGCACAAGCCTGAGCACAGCACACACACACACGCACACACACAAACTAGTTTCACAGTTGCCAGGGCACAGGGCTGAAAACAGCACACACACACGCAGACAAACTGGTTGCACAGTCACCAGAGCACAGGGCTGAGAACAGCACACACACAGACACACAGACACACACACACACACACACACCAGTATCACAGTCGCCAGGGCACCAGGGCTGAGAACAGCACACACACACACACACACACACACACACAAACCTGTTGCACAGTTGCCACGGCACAGGGCTGAGAACGGCACACACACACACCAGTTACACTGTCACTAAGGCACAGGGCTAAAAACAGCACAAACACACACACACATATACACTCACATACATACACACACAAACCACTTGCACAGTCGCCCGGGCATATGGCTGAGAATGGCACACACACACACACACACACACACACACACACATAGACACACCAATTTCTCAGTCGCCCGGGCACAGGGCTGAGAAGAACACATACACAGACACATACACACACAAACTGCTTGCACAGTCGTCCGGGCTCAGGGCTGTGAATGGCACACACAAACACTGACACACACACACACACGAACAAACCATTGCACAGTCACCAGGGCACAGGGCTGAGAATTCAATCTTACACACACACACACAAACCTGATGCACAGTCGCCAGGGCACAGGACTGCGAACAGCACACACACACACACATACACAGAAAAACCGCTTGCACAGTCTCTAGGGCACAGGGGTCAGAACAGCACACACACGCACACAAACACACACAAACACACACACACACGCACACATAAACCGGTTGCAGAATCGCCAGGGTACAGGGCTGAGAACTGAACACACACACAGACACAAACCGGTTTTACAGTCGCCAGAGCACAAGCCTGAGAACAACACAGACACACACACGCACACACACAAATTAGTTGCACAGTTGCCAGGGCACAGGGCTGACTATGGCACACACACACACCCAACCACACACACGCACACACACAAACCGGTTTCACAGTCTCCAGGGCACAGGGCTGAGAACAGCACATACCCAATCACAAACATACACACACAAACTGTTTGCACAGTTGCCAGGGAAAAGGGCTGAGAACAGCACACACAAACACAGAAAAACTAGTTGCACTGTCGCCAGAGCACAGGGCTGAGATGGCACACACAAACACACACACACACACAAATGAACAAACCATTGCACAGTCGCCAGGGCACAGGGCTGAAAATGGCACACACACACACTCACAAACCAGTTGCACTGTTACCAGGCCACGGGTCTGAGAACAGCACACACACACACACACACACACACACACATACACACAAAAACCGCTTGCACAGTCACCACGGCACAGGGTTGAGAACGGCATACACACACTCACACACACACATATACATATACATAAACTTGTTGCACATTAGCCAGGGCACAGGGCTCAGAACAGCTGTAACACACACACACACACACACACAAAGTGGTTGTACAGTCGCCAGGGTACACGGCTGAGAACAGCACACAGACACACACAAAAACACACATGAACAAACCAGTTGCACAGTCGCCAGGGAACAGGGCTTAGAGCAGCACACACACACACACACACATACCGTTTGCACAGTCGCCAGGGTGCAGGGCTTAGAACTGCACGTACACACACGCACATACACACACAAACCGCTTACACAATCACCAGGGATAAGTCTGAGAATGGCACACACACACACACGAATACCCGCTTTCACAGTCGCTAGCACAGGGCTGAGAATGGCACACATATACACTCACACACACACATACACAAACACATAAACCGGTTGCGCACTAGCCAAGGCACAGGGCTCAGAACAGCTCTAACACACACACACACACACACACATACCAGTTGAACAGTCTCCAGGGCACAGGGCTGAGAATTCAAACTTACACTCGACAAAAACAAACCTCTTGCACAGTTGCCAGTGCACAGACATGAGAACAGCACCCACTCACATACACAGACAAACCGCTTGCACAGTCAACAGGGCACAGGGCTGAGAAGACCACACACACACACACACACACACACACACACACCAGTTACACAGTCACTAAGGCACAGGGCTGAAAACAGGACAAACCACACACACACATATACACTCACACACACACACACAAACCACTTGCACATCACCAATTCACAGGGCTGAAACTGGCACACACACACACACACACACAAACACACACACATACACAAACCCGTTTCTCAGGCGCCAGGGCACAGGGCTGAGAACAGCATATACACACACAGACAGATGCACACACAGACAGATGCACACACAGACACATGCACACACAAACTGCTTGCACAGTCGCCATGGCACATGGCTGTGAATGGCACACACACAGACACACACACACACAAACCGGTTTCACAGTTGCCAGGGCACAGGGCTGAGAACAGCACATACACACACACACACACACACACACGCACAGAAACATACGCAAACAATCTGCTTGCACAGTCGCCAGGGAACAGGGCTGTGAATTGCACACACAAATACACACACACACACACACACGACAAACCATTGCACAGTCGCCAGGGCACAGGGCTGAGAATGGCACACACACACACAGACACACAGACACACACACACACCAACCGGTTGCACAGTCTCTAGGAAACAGGGCTGAAAAGAGCACACACTTACACACACTCACACACACAAACGGTTACACAGTCGCCAGGACACAGAGATGAGAATCGCGTGCACACACACACAAACCAGTTGCACAGTCGGAAGGGCACATGGCTGAAATCAGCACACACACAGACACACACACACACACCGGTTCCCCAGTTGCCAGGGCACAAGGCTCAGGATGGCACACACATCTACACACACTTATACACAAACTGGTTGAACAATCGCCAGGGCAATGGGTTGAGAACAGCACACACACACACACACACACACATGAACACAAACCAATATCAGAGTCGCCAGGGCACAGTGCTGATAACAGCACACACACTCAAGCCAGTTTCACATTTCCTAGACCACAGGGCTGAGAACAGCACATACACACACATACACACAGACACACAAACCGGTTGTACAGTCGCCAGGGCACAGGGCTGAGCATGGCACACACACAGACCAACACACACACAAAGAAACCAGTTTCAGAGTTGCCAGGGCAGAGGGCTGGGAACAGCACACACACACACATATACACACACACACACACTGGTTGTACAGTCGCCTGGGCACAGAGCTGAAAATGGCACACACACACACACGCACACACACGCACACACACACACACACACACACAGCAGTTTCACAGTCGCCAGGGCACAGGGCTGAGAAGAACACATACATACACACATACACACACAAACTGCTTGCACAGTCGTCAGGGCTCAGGGCTGTGAATGGCACACACAAACACTGACACACACACACACACAAACAAACCATTGCACAATCACCAGGGCACAGGGCTGAGAATTCCAACTTACACACACACACACACAAACCTGATGCACAGTCGCCAGGGCACAGGGCTGAGAACAGCACACACACACACACACACATACACAGAAAAACCGCTTGCACATTCGCTAGGACACAGGGCTAAGAACGGCGCACACACACACACACACAAACACACATATAAAGACACACAATCCGGTTTCACAGTCGCCAGAGCACAGGGCTGAGAACAGCACACATACACACACACAAACAGAAACTGGTTGTGCAATCATCAGTACACATTGCTGAGAACGGCACACACACACACACACACACTAACACACATACACCTAAATCTGTTGCACATTCGCCAGGGCACAGGACCGTAAACAGCAGACACAGAAACACACACACACACAAACAGGTTGCACAGTAGCTAGGGCACAGGGCTGAGAACAGAACACACACACACACAAACCAATTTCCCAATCACCACAGCACGGGGCAGAGAACAGCACACACACACACACACACATACACAGTAAAGGGTTGCAAAGTTGCCAGGGCACAGGTCTGAGAATGGCACACACACACACACACACACACACACACACGAACGCACACATACAGGTTGCACAGAGTCCAGGACACAGGGCTGATAATTCACACACACACACACATACACACACACACAAAGCGGCTGTACAGTCGCCAAGACAAAGGACTCAAAACAGCTCTAACAAACACACACACACATATACATAAATCGGTGTCATAGTCAGCAGAGCACAACC
>NC_082638.1:19507500-19522500 GCF_002263795.3 Bos taurus
ACACACACACACACAAACACACACACACAAATAAAGACACACAATCCGGTTTCACAGTCGCCAGAGCACAGGGCTGAGAACAGCACACATACACACACACAAACAGAAACTGGTTGTGCAGTCATCAGTACACATTGCTGAGAACGGCACACACACACACACACACACACACATGCACCTAAATCTGTTGCACATTCGCCAGGGCACAGGACCGTGAACAGCAGACACAGAAACACACACACACACAAACAGGTTGCACAGTAGCTAGGGCACAGGGCTGAGAACAGAACACACACACACACACAAACCAATTTCCCAGTCACCAGAGCACGGGGCAGAGAACAGCACACACACACACACATACACACTAAAGGGTTGCAAAGTTGCCAGGGCACAGGTCTGAGAATGGCACACACACACACACACACACACGAACGCACACATACAGGTTGCACAGACTCCAGGACACAGGGCTGATAATTCACACACACACACACACACACACACAAAGCGGCTGTACAGTCGCCAAGACAAAGGACTCAAAACAGCTCTAACAAACACACACACACATATACATAAATCGGTGTCACAGTCACCAGAGCACAAGCCTGAGCACAGCACACACACACAAACGCACACACACAAACTAGTTGCACAGTCTCCAGGGAACAGGGCTGATAACAGCACATGCACACACACACACACACACACACACACATACACACCAACTGGTTGCACAGTCGCCAAGGGACAGGGCTGAGACCACAGACACAGACACACACACACACATAAACAAAAACCGGTTTCACAGTCGACAGGAAACAGGGCTCAGAACAAAACACACACACGCACACACACAAATTAATTGCACAGTCGCCAGGGCACAGGACTGAGAACAGCACACAAACACACACATGGACACACAAACGGGTTGCACAGTTTCCAGGACACAGGTCTGAGAATGAAACACACACACACATACACAAACACATAAACCGGTTGCGCACACACCAAGGCACAGGGCTCAGAACAGCTCCAACACACACACACAGACACACACAAACCTTTGCACAGTCGCCAGGCATAGGACTGAAAACAGCAAACACACACACACAAACCTGTTGAACTGTCGCCTGGGCACAGGGCAGTGAACAGAACAAACACACACACAAACACCCAAACCGGTTACACAGTTTCCAGGGCACAGGGCTGAGAATAGCACAAACACACACATACACATATACAAACTGGTTTCATAGTCGCCAGGGCACGGGGCTGAAAATGGCACACACACACACACACAAATACACACAAACCTATTGCAAAGTCACCAGGTCACAGGTCTAGAACAGGACACATACACACAGATACACACACAAACAGGTTGCACAGTCGCCAGGGCAAAGGGATGAGAAAAGCACACACACACAGACACACACAAAGAAACATTCACACAAACGGGTTCCACAGTTGCCAGGGGACAGGGTTAAGAACAGCTCTAACACACACACACACACACACACACACATGCAAACTGATTGCACAGTCTCCAGGGTACAGCGCTGAGAAAAGAACACACATACACACACACACACACACACACAAACCGGTTTCACAGTCGCCAGAGCACAAGCCTGAGGACAACACAGACACACACACGCACACACACAAATGAGTTGCATGATCGCTAGAGCACAGGGCTGAGAACAGCAGACACACACCCACACACACACAGAAAACCAGTGGCACAATTGCCAGGGCTCAGGCCTGAGAATAGAACACACACACACACATATATGCACACAAACACACAAAAAATGGCTGCACAGTCTCCAGGACACAGGGCTGAGAATTCACACACACACCCAAACAAACCTGTTGCACAGTTGCCAGGGCACAGCGCTGAGTATGGCACACACTCACACACACACACAAACCGGTTGAACCGTTACCAGAGCACAGGGCTGAGAACAGCACACACATACACACACACCGGTTGCACAGTCACCAGGCACAGGGCTAAGAACGGCACACAGTCACACACAAACACACACACAAACCGGTTGCACTGTCACCAGGGCACAGGCAGAGAACAGCACACACACACAAAAACACAGAAAGACACACATACAAAAAAACGGATTGCACTGTCGCCAGGGCACACGGCTGAGAACAGCACACACACACACACACGTACACACTAAAGGGTTGCAAAGTTGCCAGGGCACAGGTCTGAGAATGGCACACACACACACACACACACACACATGCACACACACTTACAGGTTGCAGAGACTCCAGGACACAGTGCTGATAATTCACACACACACACACACACACAAAGCGGCTGCACAGTCGCCAAGGCAAAGAGCTCAAAACAGCTCTAACACACACACACATATACATAAATCGATTTCACAGTCACCAGAGGACAAGCTTGAGCACAGCACACACACACACGCACACACACAAACTAGTTTCACAGTTGCCAGGGCACAGGGCTGAAAACAGCACACAAACACGCAGACAAAATGGTTGCACAGTCACCAGAGCACAGGGCTGAGAACAGCACACACACAGACACACACACACACACACACACACCAGTATCACAGTCGCCAGGGCACCAGAGCTGAGAACAGCACACACACACACACACACACACACACAGGCGTACAGATACTGGTTGCACAATCGCCAGGGCACAGGGCTGAGAACAGCACACACACACACACACACACACACAAACCTGTTGCACAGTTGCCACGGCACAGGGCTGAGAACGGCACACACACACACCAGTTACACTGTCATTAAGGCACAGGGCTAAAAACAGCACAAACACACACACACATATACACTCACATACATACACACACAAACCACTTGCACAGTCGCCCGGGCATATTGCTGAGAATGGCACACACACACACACACACATACACACACACATACACACACCAATTTCACAGTCGCCCGGGCACAGGGCTGAGAAGAACACATACATAGACACATACACACACAAACTGCTTGCACAGTCGTCAGGGCTCAGGGCTGTGAATGGCACACACAAACACTGACACACACACACACACGAACAAACCATTGCACAGTCACCAGGGCACAGGGCTGAGAATTCAATCTTACACACACACACACAAACCTGATGCACAGTCGCCAGGGCACAGGACTGCGAACAGCACACACACACACACATACACAGAAAAACCGCTTGCACAGTCTCTAGGGCACAGGGGTCAGAACAGCACACACACGCACACAAACACACACAAACACACACACACACGCACACATAAACCGGTTGCAGAATCGCCAGGGTACAGGGCTGAGAACTGAACACACACACAGACACAAACCGGTTTTACAGTCGCCAGAGCACAAGCCTGAGAACAACACAGACACACACACGCACACACACAAATTAGTTGCACAGTTGCCAGGGCACAGGGCTGACTATGGCACACACACACACCCAACCACACACACGCACACACACAAACCGGTCTCACAGTCTCCAGGGCACAGGGCTGAGAACAGCACATACCCAATCACAAACATACACACACAAACTGTTTGCACAGTTGCCAGGGAAAAGGGCTGAGAACGGCACACACAAACACAGAAAAACTAGTTGCACTGTCGCCAGAGCACAGGGCTTAGATGGCACACACAAACACACACACACACACAAATGAACAAACCATTGCACAGTCGCCAGGGCACAGGGCTGAAAATGGCACACACACACACTCACAAACCAGTTGCACTGTCACCAGGCCACGGGTCTGAGAACAGCACACACACACACACACACACACACACACACATACACACAAAAACCGCTTGCACAGTCACCACGGCACAGGGTTGAGAACGGCATACACACACTCACACACACACATATACATATACATAAACTTGTTGCACATTAGCCAGGGCACAGGGCTCAGAACAGCTGTAACACACACACACACACACACACAAAGTGGTTGTACAGTCGCCAGGGTACACGGCTGAGAACAGCACACAGACACACACAAAAACACACATGAACAAACCAGTTGCACAGTCGCCAGGGAACAGGGCTTAGAGCAGCACACACACACACACACACATACCGTTTGCACAGTCGCCAGGGTGCAGGGCTTAGAACTGCACGTACACACACGCACATACACACACAAACCGCTTACACAATCACCAGGGATAAGTCTGAGAATGGCACACACACACACACGAATACCCGCTTTCACAGTCGCTAGCACAGGGCTGAGAATGGCACACATACACACTCACACACACACATACACAAACACATAAACCGGTTGCGCACTAGCCAAGGCACAGGGCTCAGAACAGCTCTAACACACACACACACACACACACATACCAGTTGAACAGTCTCCAGGGCACAGGGCTGAGAATTCAAACTTACACTCGACAAAAACAAACCTCTTGCACAGTTGCCAGTGCACAGACATGAGAACAGCACCCACTCACATACACAGACAAACCGCTTGCACAGTCAACAGGGCACAGGGCTGAGAAGACCACACACACACACACACACACACACACACACACACCAGTTACACAGTCACTAAGGCACAGGGCTGAAAACAGGACAAACCACACACACACATATACACTCACACACACACACACAAACCACTTGCACATCACCAATTCACAGGGCTGAAACTGGCACACACACACACACACACACAAACACACACACATACACAAACCCGTTTCTCAGGCGCCAGGGCACAGGGCTGAGAACAGCATATACACACACAGACAGATGCACACACAGACAGATGCACACACAGACACATGCACACACAAACTGCTTGCACAGTCGCCATGGCACATGGCTGTGAATGGCACACACACAGACACACACACACACAAACCGGTTTCACAGTTGCCAGGGCACAGGGCTGAGAACAGCACATACACACACACACACACACACACATACGCACAGAAACATACGCAAACAATCTGCTTGCACAGTCGCCAGGGAACAGGGCTGTGAATTGCACACACAAATACACACACACACACACACACGACAAACCATTGCACAGTCGCCAGGGCACAGGGCTGAGAATGGCACACACACACACAGACACACAGACACACACACACACCAACCGGTTGCACAGTCTCTAGGAAACAGGGCTGAAAAGAGCACACACTTACACACACTCACACACACAAACGGTTACACAGTCGCCAGGACACAGAGATGAGAATCGCGTGCACACACACACAAACCAGTTGCACAGTCGGAAGGGCACATGGCTGAAATCAGCACACACACAGACACACACACACACACCGGTTCCCCAGTTGCCAGGGCACAAGGCTCAGGATGGCACACACATCTACACACACTTATACACAAACTGGTTGAACAATCGCCAGGGCAATGGGTTGAGAACAGCACACACACACACACACACACACACATGAACACAAACCAATATCAGAGTCGCCAGGGCACAGTGCTGATAACAGCACACACACTCAAGCCAGTTTCACATTTCCTAGACCACAGGGCTGAGAACAGCACATACACACACATACACACAGACACACAAACCGGTTGTACAGTCGCCAGGGCACAGGGCTGAGCATGGCACACACACAGACCAACACACACACAAAGAAACCAGTTTCAGAGTTGCCAGGGCAGAGGGCTGGGAACAGCACACACACACACATATACACACACACACACACTGGTTGTACAGTCGCCTGGGCACAGAGCTGAAAATGGCACACACACACACACGCACACACACGCACACACACACACACACACACACAGCAGTTTCACAGTCGCCAGGGCACAGGGCTGAGAAGAACACATACATACACACATACACACACAAACTGCTTGCACAGTCGTCAGGGCTCAGGGCTGTGAATGGCACACACAAACACTGACACACACACACACACAAACAAACCATTGCACAATCACCAGGGCACAGGGCTGAGAATTCCAACTTACACACACACACACACAAACCTGATGCACAGTCGCCAGGGCACAGGGCTGAGAACAGCACACACACACACACACACATACACAGAAAAACCGCTTGCACATTCGCTAGGACACAGGGCTAAGAACGGCGCACACACACACACACACACACACACAAATAAAGACACACAATCCGGTTTCACAGTCGCCAGAGCACAGGGCTGAGAACAGCACACATACACACACACAAACAGAAACTGGTTGTGCAATCATCAGTACACATTGCTGAGAACGGCACACACACACACACACACACTAACACACATACACCTAAATCTGTTGCACATTCGCCAGGGCACAGGACCGTAAACAGCAGACACAGAAACACACACACACACAAACAGGTTGCACAGTAGCTAGGGCACAGGGCTGAGAACAGAACACACACACACACAAACCAATTTCCCAATCACCACAGCACGGGGCAGAGAACAGCACACACACACACACACACATACACAGTAAAGGGTTGCAAAGTTGCCAGGGCACAGGTCTGAGAATGGCACACACACACACACACACGAACGCACACATACAGGTTGCACAGAGTCCAGGACACAGGGCTGATAATTCACACACACACACACATACACACACACACAAAGCGGCTGTACAGTCGCCAAGACAAAGGACTCAAAACAGCTCTAACAAACACACACACACATATACATAAATCGGTGTCATAGTCAGCAGAGCACAACCCTGAGCACAGCACACACACACACACGCACACACACAAACTAGTTGCACAGTCTCCAGGGAAAAGGGCTGATAACAGCACATGCACACAAACACACACACACACACACACATACACACCAACCGGTTGCACAGTCGCCAAGGGACAGGGCTGAGACCACAGACACACACACACACACACACACATAAAGAAAAACCGGTTTCACAGTCGACAGGAAACAGGGCTCAGAACAAAACACACACACGCACACACACAAATTAATTGCACAGTCGCCAGGGCACAGGACTGAGAACAGCACACAAACACACACAGGGACACACAAACGGGTTGCACAGTTTCCAGGACACAGGTCTGAGAATGAAACACACACACACACATATACAAACACATAAACCGGTTGCGCACACACCAAGGCACAGGGCTCAGAACAGCTCGAACACACACACACAGACACACACAAACCTTTGCACAGTCGCCAGGCATAGGACTGAGAACAGCACACACACACACACAAACCTGTTGAACTGTCGCCTGGGCACAGGGCAGTGAACAGAACAAACACACACACAAACACCCAAACCGGTTACACAGTTTCCAGGGCACAGGGCTGAGAATAGCACAAACACACACATTCACATACACAAACTGGTTTCATAGTCGCCAGGGCACGGGGCTGAAAATGGCACACACACACACACAAATACACACAAACCTATTGCACAGTCACCAGGTCACAGGTCTTAGAACAGGACACATACACACAGATGCACACACAAACACGTTGCAGTCGCCAGGGCAAAGGGATGAGAAAAGCACACACATACACACACACACACACACACACAGAAACATTCACACAAACCGGTTGCACAGTTGCCAGGGGACAGGGTTAAGAACAGCTCTAACACACAAACACGCACACACACACACACACATGCAAACTGATTGCACAGTCTCCAGGGTACAGCGCTGAGAAGAGAACACACATACACACACACACACACACACACATAAACCGGTTTCACAGTCGCCAGAGCACAAGCCTGAGGACAACACAGACACACACACGCACACACACAAATGAGTTGCATGATCGCTAGCGCACAGGGCTGAGAACAGCACACACACACACACACACAAACACACACAAAACCAGTTGCACAATTGCCAGGGCTCGTGCCTGAGAATAGCACACACACACACATATATGCACACAAACACACAAAAAATGGCTGCACAGTCTCCAGGACACAGGGCTGAGAATTCACACACACACCCAAACAAACCTGTTGCACAGTTGCCAGGGCACAGCGCTGAGTATGGCACACACTCACACACACAGACAAACCGGTTGAACCGTTACCAGAGCACAGGGCTGAGAACAGCACACACATACACACACACCGGTTGCACAGTCACCAGGCACAGGGCTAAGAATGGCACACAGTCACACACAAACACACACACAAACCGGTTGCACTGTCACCAGGGCACAGGGCAGAGAACAGCACACACACACAAAAACACAGAAAGACACACATACAAAAAAACGGGTTGCACTATCGCCAGGGACACGGCTGAGAACAGCACACACACACACACACATACACACTAAAGGGTTGCAAAGTTGCCAGGGCACAGGGCTGAGAACGGCACACACACACACCAGTTACACTGTCACTAAGGCACAGGGCTAAAAACAGCACACACACACACACATATACACTCACATACATACACACACAAACCGCTTGCACTGTCACCAAGGCACATGGCTGAGAATGGCACACACACATACACACACACACACACACACACACACGCACAGGAGTTTCACAGTCGCCGGGGCACAGGGCTGAGAAGAACACATACATACACACATACACACACAAACTGCTTGCACAGTCGTCAGGGCTCAGGGCTGTGAATGGCACACACAAAGACTGACACACACACACACACAAACAAACCATTGCACAATCACCAGGGCACAGGGCTGAGAATTCAAATTTACACACACACACACACAAACCTGATGCACAGTCGCCAGGGCACAGGGCTGAGAACAGCACACACACACACACACGCACACATACACAGAAAAACCGCTTGCCCAGTCGCTAGGGCACAGGGCTTAAAACAGCGCACACACACACACACAAACACACACACACAAATAAAGACACACAATCCGGTTTCACAGTCGCCAGAGCACAGGGCTGAGAACAGCACACATACACACACACAAACACAAACTGGTTGTGCAATCATCAGTACACATTGCTGAGAACGGCACACACACACACACTAACACACATGCACCTAAATCTGTTGCACATTCGCCAGGGCACAGGACCGTGAACAGCAGACACAGAAACACACACACACACAAACAGGTTGCACAGTAGCTAGGGCACAGGGCTGAGAACAGAACACACACACACACACAAACCAATTTCCCAGTCACCAGAGCACGGGGCAGAGAACAGCACACACACACACACACACACACTAAAGGGTTGCAAAGTTGCCAGGGCACAGGTCTGAGAATGGCACACACACACACACACACACACGAACGCACACATACAGGTTGCACAGACTCCAGGACACAGGGCTGATAATTCACACACACACACACACACACACAAAGCGGCTGTACAGTCGCCAAGACAAAGGACTCAAAACAGCTCTAACAAACACACACACACATATACATAAATCGGTGTCACAGTCACCAGAGCACAAGCCTGAGCACAGCACACACACACACACGCACACACACAAACTAGTTGCACAGTCTCCAGGGAACAGGGCTGATAACAGCACATGCACACACACACACACACACACACACATACACACCAACTGGTTGCACAGTCGCCAAGGGACAGGGCTGAGACCACAGACACAGACACACACACACACATAAACAAAAACCGGTTTCACAGTCGACAGGAAACAGGGCTCAGAACAAAACACACACACGCACACACACACATTAATTGCACAGTCGCCAGGGCACAGGACTGAGAACAGCACACAAACACACACATGGACACACAAACGGGTTGCACAGTTTCCAGGACACAGGTCTGAGAATGAAACACACACACACATACACAAACACATAAACCGGTTGCGCACACACCAAGGCACAGGGCTCAGAACAGCTCGAACACACACACACAGACACACACAAACCTTTGCACAGTCGCCAGGCATAGGACTGAAAACAGCAAACACACACACACAAACCTGTTGAACTGTCGCCTGGGCACAGGGCAGTGAACAGAACAAACACACACACAAACACCCAAACCGGTTACACACTTTCCAGGGCACAGGGCTGAGAATAGCACAAACACACACATACACATACACAAACTGGTTTCATAGTCGCCAGGGCACGGGGCTGAAAATGGCACACACACACACACACAAATACACACAAACCTATTGCAAAGTCACCAGGTCACAGGTCTAGAACAGGACACATACACACAGATACACACACAAACAGGTTGCACAGTCGCCAGGGCAAAGGGATGAGAAAAGCACACACACACAGACACACACAAAGAAACATTCACACAAACGGGTTCCACAGTTGCCAGGGGACAGGGTTAAGAACAGCTCTAACACACACACACACACACACACACACACACATGCAAACTGATTGCACAGTCTCCAGGGTACAGCGCTGAGAAAAGAACACACATACACACACACACACACACACACACAAACCGGTTTCACAGTCGCCAGAGCACAAGCCTGAGGACAACACAGACACACACACGCACACACACAAATGAGTTGCATGATCGCTAGCGCACAGGGCTGAGAACAGCAGACACACACCCACACACACACAGAAAACCAGTGGCACAATTGCCAGGGCTCAGGCCTGAGAATAGAACACACACACACACATATATGCACACAAACACACAAAAAATGGCTGCACAGTCTCCAGGACACAGGGCTGAGAATTCACACACACACCCAAACAAACCTGTTGCACAGTTGCCAGGGCACAGCGCTGAGTATGGCACACACTCACACACACAGACAAACCGGTTGAACCGTTACCAGAGCACAGGGCTGAGAACAGCACACACATACACACACACCGGTTGCACAGTCACCAGGCACAGGGCTAAGAATGGCACACAGTCACACACAAACACACACACAAACCGGTTGCACTGTCACCAGGGCACAGGCAGAGAACAGCACACACACACAAAAACACAGAAAGACACACATACAAAAAAACGGATTGCACTGTCGCCAGGGCACACGGCTGAGAACAGCACACACACACACACACGTACACACTAAAGGGTTGCAAAGTTGCCAGGGCACAGGTCTGAGAATGGCACACACACACACACACACACATGCACACACACTTACAGGTTGCAGAGACTCCAGGACACAGTGCTGATAATTCACACACACACCCACACACACAAAGCGGCTGCACAGTCGCCAAGGCAAAGAGCTCAAAACAGCTCTAACACACACACACACATATACATAAATCGATTTCACAGTCACCAGAGCACAAGCCTGAGCACAGCACACACACACACGCACACACACAAACTAGTTTCACAGTTGCCAGGGCACAGGGCTGAAAACAGCACACACACACGCAGACAAACTGGTTGCACAGTCACCAGAGCACAGGGCTGAGAACAGCACACACACAGACACACAGACACACACACACACACACACACCAGTATCACAGTCGCCAGGGCACCAGGGCTGAGAACAGCACACACACACACACACACACACACACAAACCTGTTGCACAGTTGCCACGGCACAGGGCTGAGAACGGCACACACACACACCAGTTACACTGTCACTAAGGCACAGGGCTAAAAACAGCACAAACACACACACACATATACACTCACATACATACACACACAAACCACTTGCACAGTCGCCCGGGCATATGGCTGAGAATGGCACACACACACACACACACACACACACACACACATAGACACACCAATTTCTCAGTCGCCCGGGCACAGGGCTGAGAAGAACACATACACAGACACATACACACACAAACTGCTTGCACAGTCGTCCGGGCTCAGGGCTGTGAATGGCACACACAAACACTGACACACACACACACACGAACAAACCATTGCACAGTCACCAGGGCACAGGGCTGAGAATTCAATCTTACACACACACACACAAACCTGATGCACAGTCGCCAGGGCACAGGACTGCGAACAGCACACACACACACACATACACAGAAAAACCGCTTGCACAGTCTCTAGGGCACAGGGGTCAGAACAGCACACACACGCACACAAACACACACAAACACACACACACACGCACACATAAACCGGTTGCAGAATCGCCAGGGTACAGGGCTGAGAACTGAACACACACACAGACACAAACCGGTTTTACAGTCGCCAGAGCACAAGCCTGAGAACAACACAGACACACACACGCACACACACAAATTAGTTGCACAGTTGCCAGGGCACAGGGCTGACTATGGCACACACACACACCCAACCACACACACGCACACACACAAACCGGTTTCACAGTCTCCAGGGCACAGGGCTGAGAACAGCACATACCCAATCACAAACATACACACACAAACTGTTTGCACAGTTGCCAGGGAAAAGGGCTGAGAACAGCACACACAAACACAGAAAAACTAGTTGCACTGTCGCCAGAGCACAGGGCTGAGATGGCACACACAAACACACACACACACACAAATGAACAAACCATTGCACAGTCGCCAGGGCACAGGGCTGAAAATGGCACACACACACACTCACAAACCAGTTGCACTGTTACCAGGCCACGGGTCTGAGAACAGCACACACACACACACACACACACACACACATACACACAAAAACCGCTTGCACAGTCACCACGGCACAGGGTTGAGAACGGCATACACACACTCACACACACACATATACATATACATAAACTTGTTGCACATTAGCCAGGGCACAGGGCTCAGAACAGCTGTAACACACACACACACACATACACACAAACTGGTTGTACAGTCGCCAGGGTACACGGCTGAGAACAGCACACAGACACACACAAAAACACACATGAACAAACCAGTTGCACAGTCGCCAGGGAACAGGGCTTAGAGCAGCACACACACACACACACACATACCGTTTGCACAGTCGCCAGGGTGCAGGGCTTAGAACTGCACGTACACACACGCACATACACACACAAACCGCTTACACAATCACCAGGGATAAGTCTGAGAATGGCACACACACACACACGAATACCCGCTTTCACAGTCGCTAGCACAGGGCTGAGAATGGCACACATACACACTCACACACACACATACACAAACACATAAACCGGTTGCGCACTAGCCAAGGCACAGGGCTCAGAACAGCTCTAACACACACACACACACACACACACATACCAGTTGAACAGTCTCCAGGGCACAGGGCTGAGAATTCAAACTTACACTCGACAAAAACAAACCTCTTGCACAGTTGCCAGTGCACAGACATGAGAACAGCACCCACTCACATACACAGACAAACCGCTTGCACAGTCAACAGGGCACAGGGCTGAGAAGACCACACACACACACACACACACACACACACACACACCAGTTACACAGTCACTAAGGCACAGGGCTGAAAACAGGACAAACCACACACACACATATACACTCACACACACACACACAAACCACTTGCACATCACCAATTCACAGGGCTGAAACTGGCACACACACACACACACACACACACACACACACATACACAAACCCGTTTCTCAGGCGCCAGGGCACAGGGCTGAGAACAGCATATACACACACAGACAGATGCACACACAGACAGATGCACACACAGACACATGCACACACAAACTGCTTGCACAGTCGCCATGGCACATGGCTGTGAATGGCACACACACAGACACACACACACACAAACCGGTTTCACAGTTGCCAGGGCACAGGGCTGAGAACAGCACATACACACACACACACACACACACACGCACAGAAACATACGCAAACAATCTGCTTGCACAGTCGCCAGGGAACAGGGCTGTGAATTGCACACACAAATACACACACACACACACACACACACGACAAACCATTGCACAGTCGCCAGGGCACAGGGCTGAGAATGGCACACACACACACAGACACACAGACACACACACACACCAACCGGTTGCACAGTCTCTAGGAAACAGGGCTGAAAAGAGCACACACTTACACACACTCACACACACAAACGGTTACACAGTCGCCAGGACACAGAGATGAGAATCGCGTGCACACACACACAAACCAGTTGCACAGTCGGAAGGGCACATGGCTGAAATCAGCACACACACAGACACACACACACACACCGGTTCCCCAGTTGCCAGGGCACAAGGCTCAGGATGGCACACACATCTACACACACTTATACACAAACTGGTTGAACAATCGCCAGGGCAATGGGTTGAGAACAGCACACACACACACACACACACACATGAACACAAACCAATATCAGAGTCGCCAGGGCACAGTGCTGATAACAGCACACACACTCAAGCCAGTTTCACATTTCCTAGACCACAGGGCTGAGAACAGCACATACACACACATACACACAGACACACAAACCGGTTGTACAGTCGCCAGGGCACAGGGCTGAGCATGGCACACACACAGACCAACACACACACAAAGAAACCAGTTTCAGAGTTGCCAGGGCAGAGGGCTGGGAACAGCACACACACACACATATACACACACACACACACTGGTTGTACAGTCGCCTGGGCACAGAGCTGAAAATGGCACACACACACACACGCACACACACACACACACACACACAGCAGTTTCACAGTCGCCAGGGCACAGGGCTGAGAAGAACACATACATACACACATACACACACAAACTGCTTGCACAGTCGTCAGGGCTCAGGGCTGTGAATGGCACACACAAACACTGACACACACACACACACAAACAAACCATTGCACAATCACCAGGGCACAGGGCTGAGAATTCCAACTTACACACACACACACACAAACCTGATGCACAGTCGCCAGGGCACAGGGCTGAGAACAGCACACACACACACACACACATACACAGAAAAACCGCTTGCACATTCGCT
>NC_082638.1:19525000-19567500 GCF_002263795.3 Bos taurus
CACAGGGCTGAGAAGAACACATACATACACACATACACACACAAACTGCTTGCACAGTCGTCAGGGCTCAGGGCTGTGAATGGCACACACAAAGACTGACACACACACACACACAAACAAACCATTGCACAATCACCAGGGCACAGGGCTGAGAATTCAAATTTACACACACACACACACAAACCTGATGCACAGTCGCCAGGGCACAGGGCTGAGAACAGCACACACACACACACACGCACACATACACAGAAAAACCGCTTGCCCAGTCGCTAGGGCACAGGGCTTAAAACAGCGCACACACACACACACAAACACACACACACAAATAAAGACACACAATCCGGTTTCACAGTCGCCAGAGCACAGGGCTGAGAACAGCACACATACACACACACAAACAGAAACTGGTTGTGCAGTCATCAGTACACATTGCTGAGAACGGCACACACACACACACACTAACACACATGCACCTAAATCTGTTGCACATTCGCCAGGGCACAGGACCGTGAACAGCAGACACAGAAACACACACACACACAAACAGGTTGCACAGTAGCTAGGGCACAGGGCTGAGAACAGAACACACACACACACACAAACCAATTTCCCAGTCACCAGAGCACGGGGCAGAGAACAGCACACACACACACACACACACACTAAAGGGTTGCAAAGTTGCCAGGGCACAGGTCTGAGAATGGCACACACACACACACACACACACGAACGCACACATACAGGTTGCACAGACTCCAGGACACAGGGCTGATAATTCACACACACACACACACACACACAAAGCGGCTGTACAGTCGCCAAGACAAAGGACTCACAACAGCTCTAACAAACACACACACACATATACATAAATCGGTGTCACAGTCACCAGAGCACAAGCCTGAGCACAGCACACACACACACACGCACACACACAAACTAGTTGCACAGTCTCCAGGGAACAGGGCTGATAACAGCACATGCACACACACACACACACACACACACATACACACCAACTGGTTGCACAGTCGCCAAGGGACAGGGCTGAGACCACAGACACAGACACACACACACACATAAACAAAAACCGGTTTCACAGTCGACAGGAAACAGGGCTCAGAACAAAACACACACACGCACACACACAAATTAATTGCACAGTCGCCAGGGCACAGGACTGAGAACAGCACACAAACACACACATGGACACACAAACGGGTTGCACAGTTTCCAGGACACAGGTCTGAGAATGAAACACACACACACATACACAAACACATAAACCGGTTGCGCACACACCAAGGCACAGGGCTCAGAACAGCTCGAACACACACACACAGACACACACAAACCTTTGCACAGTCGCCAGGCATAGGACTGAAAACAGCAAACACACACACACAAACCTGTTGAACTGTCGCCTGGGCACAGGGCAGTGAACAGAACAAACACACACAAACACCCAAACCGGTTACACACTTTCCAGGGCACAGGGCTGAGAATAGCACAAACACACACATACACATACACAAACTGGTTTCATAGTCGCCAGGGCACGGGGCTGAAAATGGCACACACACACACACACACAAATACACACAAACCTATTGCAAAGTCACCAGGTCACAGGTCTAGAACAGGACACATACACACAGATACACACACAAACAGGTTGCACAGTCGCCAGGGCAAAGGGATGAGAAAAGCACACACACACAGACACACACAAAGAAACATTCACACAAACGGGTTCCACAGTTGCCAGGGGACAGGGTTAAGAACAGCTCTAACACACACACACACACACACACACACACATGCAAACTGATTGCACAGTCTCCAGGGTACAGCGCTGAGAAAAGAACACACATACACACACACACACACACACACACACAAACCGGTTTCACAGTCGCCAGAGCAGAAGCCTGAGGACAACACAGACACACACACGCACACACACAAATGAGTTGCATGATCGCTAGAGCACAGGGCTGAGAACAGCAGACACACACCCACACACACACAGAAAACCAGTGGCACAATTGCCAGGGCTCAGGCTTGAGAATAGAACACACACACACACATATATGCACACAAACACACAAAAAATGGCTGCACAGTCTCCAGGACACAGGGATGAGAATTCACACACACACCCAAACAAACCTGTTGCACAGTTGCCAGGGCACAGCGCTGAGTATGGCACACACTCACACACACAGACAAACCGGTTGAACCGTTACCAGAGAACAGGGCTGAGAACAGCACACACATACACACACACCGGTTGCACAGTCACCAGGCACAGGGCTAAGAATGGCACACAGTCACACACAAACACACACACAAACCGGTTGCACTGTCACCAGGGCACAGGCAGAGAACAGCACACACACACAAAAACACAGAAAGACACACATACAAAAAAACGGATTGCACTGTCGCCAGGGCACACGGCTGAGAACAGCACACACACACACACACGTACACACTAAAGGGTTGCAAAGTTGCCAGGGCACAGGTCTGAGAATGGCACACACACACACACACACACATGCACACACACTTACAGGTTGCAGAGACTCCAGGACACAGTGCTGATAATTCACACACACACACACACACACAAAGCGGCTGCACAGTCGCCAAGGCAAAGAGCTCAAAACAGCTCTAACACACACACACATATACATAAATCGATTTCACAGTCACCAGAGCACAAGCCTGAGCACAGCACACACACACACGCACACACACAAACTAGTTTCACAGTTGCCAGGGCACAGGGCTGAAAACAGCACACACACACGCAGACAAACTGGTTGCACAGTCACCAGAGCACAGGGCTGAGAACAGCACACACACAGACACACACACACACACACACACACACACACACACACACACCAGTATCACAGTCGCCAGGGCACCAGGGCTGAGAACAGCACACACACACACACACACACACACACACACAGGCGTACAGATACTGGTTGCACAATCGCCAGGGCACAGGGCTGAGAACAGCACACACACACACACACACACACACACAAACCTGTTGCACAGTTGCCACGGCACAGGGCTGAGAACGGCACACACACACACCAGTTACACTGTCACTAAGGCACAGGGCTAAAAACAGCACAAACACACACACACATATACACTCACATACATACACACACAAACCACTTGCACAGTCGCCCGGGCATATGGCTGAGAATGGCACACACACACACACACACACACACACACACACATAGACACACCAATTTCTCAGTCGCCCGGGCACAGGGCTGAGAAGAACACATACACAGACACATACACACACAAACTGCTTGCACAGTCGTCAGGGCTCAGGGCTGTGAATGGCACACACAAACACTGACACACACACACACACGAACAAACCATTGCACAGTCACCAGGGCACAGGGCTGAGAATTCAATCTTACACACACACACACAAACCTGATGCACAGTCGCCAGGGCACAGGACTGCGAACAGCACACACACACACACATACACAGAAAAACCGCTTGCACAGTCTCTAGGGCACAGGGGTCAGAACAGCACACACACGCACACAAACACACACAAACACACACACACACGCACACATAAACCGGTTGCAGAATCGCCAGGGTACAGGGCTGAGAACTGAACACACACACAGACACAAACCGATTTTACAGTCGCCAGAGCACAAGCCTGAGAACAACACAGACACACACACGCACACACACAAATTAGTTGCACAGTTGCCAGGGCACAGGGCTGACTATGGCACACACACACACCCAACCACACACACGCACACACACAAACCGGTTTCACAGTCTCCAGGGCACAGGGCTGAGAACAGCACATACCCAATCACAAACATACACACACAAACTGTTTGCACAGTTGCCAGGGAAAAGGGCTGAGAACAGCACACACAAACACAGAAAAACTAGTTGCACTGTCGCCAGAGCACAGGGCTGAGATGGCACACACAAACACACACACACACACAAATGAACAAACCATTGCACAGTCGCCAGGGCACAGGGCTGAAAATGGCACACACACACACTCACAAACCAGTTGCACTGTTACCAGGCCACGGGTCTGAGAACAGCACACACACACACACACACACACACACACACATACACACAAAAACCGCTTGCACAGTCACCACGGCACAGGGTTGAGAACGGCATACACACACTCACACACACACATATACATATACATAAACTTGTTGCACATTAGCCAGGGCACAGGGCTCAGAACAGCTGTAACACACACACACACACACACACACAAAGTGGTTGTACAGTCGCCAGGGTACACGGCTGAGAATAGCACACAGACACACACAAAAACACACATGAACAAACCAGTTGCACAGTCGCCAGGGAACAGGGCTTAGAGCAGCACACACACACACACACACATACCGTTTGCACAGTCGCCAGGGTGCAGGGCTTAGAACTGCACGTACACACACGCACATACACACACAAACCGCTTACACAATCACCAGGGATAAGTCTGAGAATGGCACACACACACACACGAATACCCGCTTTCACAGTCGCTAGCACAGGGCTGAGAATGGCACACATATACACTCACACACACACATACACAAACACATAAACCGGTTGCGCACTAGCCAAGGCACAGGGCTCAGAACAGCTCTAACACACACACACACACACACACACATACCAGTTGAACAGTCTCCAGGGCACAGGGCTGAGAATTCAAACTTACACTCGACAAAAACAAACCTCTTGCACAGTTGCCAGTGCACAGACATGAGAACAGCACCCACTCACATACACAGACAAACCGCTTGCACAGTCAACAGGGCACAGGGCTGAGAAGACCACACACACACACACACACACACACACACACACACCAGTTACACAGTCACTAAGGCACAGGGCTGAAAACAGGACAAACCACACACACACATATACACTCACACACACACACACAAACCACTTGCACATCACCAATTCACAGGGCTGAAACTGGCACACACACACACACACACACACACACACACACATACACAAACCCGTTTCTCAGGCGCCAGGGCACAGGGCTGAGAACAGCATATACACACACAGACAGATGCACACACAGACAGATGCACACACAGACACATGCACACACAAACTGCTTGCACAGTCGCCATGGCACATGGCTGTGAATGGCACACACACAGACACACACACACACAAACCGGTTTCACAGTTGCCAGGGCACAGGGCTGAGAACAGCACATACACACACACACACACACACACACGCACAGAAACATACGCAAACAATCTGCTTGCACAGTCGCCAGGGAACAGGGCTGTGAATTGCACACACAAATACACACACACACACACACACGACAAACCATTGCACAGTCGCCAGGGCACAGGGCTGAGAATGGCACACACACACACAGACACACAGACACACACACACACCAACCGGTTGCACAGTCTCTAGGAAACAGGGCTGAAAAGAGCACACACTTACACACACTCACACACACAAACGGTTACACAGTCGCCAGGACACAGAGATGAGAATCGCGTGCACACACACACAAACCAGTTGCACAGTCGGAAGGGCACATGGCTGAAATCAGCACACACACAGACACACACACACACACCGGTTCCCCAGTTGCCAGGGCACAAGGCTCAGGATGGCACACACATCTACACACACTTATACACAAACTGGTTGAACAATCGCCAGGGCAATGGGTTGAGAACAGCACACACACACACACACACACACATGAACACAAACCAATATCAGAGTCGCCAGGGCACAGTGCTGATAACAGCACACACACTCAAGCCAGTTTCACATTTCCTAGACCACAGGGCTGAGAACAGCACATACACACACATACACACAGACACACAAACCGGTTGTACAGTCGCCAGGGCACAGGGCTGAGCATGGCACACACACAGACCAACACACACACAAAGAAACCAGTTTCAGAGTTGCCAGGGCAGAGGGCTGGGAACAGCACACACACACACATATACACACACACACACACTGGTTGTACAGTCGCCTGGGCACAGAGCTGAAAATGGCACACACACACACACGCACACACACGCACACACACACACACACACACAGCAGTTTCACAGTCGCCAGGGCACAGGGCTGAGAAGAACACATACATACACACATACACACACAAACTGCTTGCACAGTCGTCAGGGCTCAGGGCTGTGAATGGCACACACAAACACTGACACACACACACACACACAAACAAACCATTGCACAATCACCAGGGCACAGGGCTGAGAATTCCAACTTACACACACACACACACACAAACCTGATGCACAGTCGCCAGGGCACAGGGCTGAGAACAGCACACACACACACACACACACATACACAGAAAAACCGCTTGCACATTCGCTAGGACACAGGGCTAAGAACGGCGCACACACACACACACACAAACACACATATAAAGACACACAATCCGGTTTCACAGTCGCCAGAGCACAGGGCTGAGAACAGCACACATACACACACACAAACACAAACTGGTTGTGCAATCATCAGTACACATTGCTGAGAACGGCACACACACACACACACACACACTAACACACATACACCTAAATCTGTTGCACATTCGCCAGGGCACAGGACCGTAAACAGCAGACACAGAAACACACACACACACAAACAGGTTGCACAGTAGCTAGGGCACAGGGCTGAGAACAGAACACACACACACACAAACCAATTTCCCAATCACCACAGCACGGGGCAGAGAACAGCACACACACACACACACATACACAGTAAAGGGTTGCAAAGTTGCCAGGGCACAGGTCTGAGAATGGCACACACACACACACACACACACACACACGAACGCACACATACAGGTTGCACAGAGTCCAGGACACAGGGCTGATAATTCACACACACACACACATACACACACACACAAAGCGGCTGTACAGTCGCCAAGACAAAGGACTCAAAACAGCTCTAACAAACACACACACACATATACATAAATCGGTGTCATAGTCAGCAGAGCACAACCCTGAGCACAGCACACACACACACACGCACACACACAAACTAGTTGCACAGTCTCCAGGGAAAAGGGCTGATAACAGCACATGCACACACACACACACACACACAAACACATACACACCAACCGGTTGCACAGTCGCCAAGGGACAGGGCTGAGACCACAGACACACACACACACACACACACATAAAGAAAAACCGGTTTCACAGTCGACAGGAAACAGGGCTCAGAACAAAACACACACACGCACACACACAAATTAATTGCACAGTCGCCAGGGCACAGGACTGAGAACAGCAGACAAACACACACAGGGACACACAAACGGGTTGCACAGTTTCCAGGACACAGGTCTGAGAATGAAACACACACACACACACATACACAAACACATAAACCGGTTGCGCACACACCAAGGCACAGGGCTCAGAACAGCTCGAACACACACACACAGACACACACAAACCTTTGCACAGTCGCCAGGCATAGGACTGAGAACAGCACACACACACACACAAACCTGTTGAACTGTCGCCTGGGCACAGGGCAGTGAACAGAACAAACACACACACAAACACCCAAACCGGTTACACAGTTTCCAGGGCACAGGGCTGAGAATAGCACAAACACACACATTCACATACACAAACTGGTTTCATAGTCGCCAGGGCACGGGGCTGAAAATGGCACACACACACACACAAATACACACAAACCTATTGCACAGTCACCAGGTCACAGGTCTTAGAACAGGACACATACACACAGATGCACACACAAACAGGTTGCACAGTCGCCAGGGCAAAGGGATGAGAAAAGCACACACATACACACACACACACACACACACACAGAAACATTCACACAAACCGGTTGCACAGTTGCCAGGGGACAGGGTTAAGAACAGCTCTAACACACAAACACGCACACACACACACACACATGCAAACTGATTGCACAGTCTCCAGGGTACAGCGCTGAGAAGAGAACACACATACACACACACACACACACACACATAAACCGGTTTCACAGTCGCCAGAGCAGAAGCCTGAGGACAACACAGACACACACACGCACACACACAAATGAGTTGCATGATCGCTAGCGCACAGGGCTGAGAACAGCACACACACACACACACACAAACACACACAAAACCAGTTGCACAATTGCCAGGGCTCGGGCCTGAGAATAGCACACACACACACATATATGCACACAAACACACAAAAAATGGCTGCACAGTCTCCAGGACACAGGGCTGAGAATTCACACACACACCCAAACAAACCTGTTGCACAGTTGCCAGGGCACAGCGCTGAGTATGGCACACACTCACACACACACACAAACCGGTTGAACCGTTACCAGAGCACAGGGCTGAGAACAGCACACACATACACACACACCGGTTGCACAGTCACCAGGCACAGGGCTAAGAACGGCACACAGTCACACACAAACACACACACAAACCGGTTGCACTGTCACCAGGGCACAGGGCAGAGAACAGCACACACACACAAAAACACAGAAAGACACACATACAAAAAAACGGGTTGCACTATCGCCAGGGACACGGCTGAGAACAGCACACACACACACACACATACACACTAAAGGGTTGCAAAGTTGCCAGGGCACAGGGCTGAGAACGGCACACACACACACCAGTTACACTGTCACTAAGGCACAGGGCTAAAAACAGCACACACACACACACATATACACTCACATACATACACACACAAACCGCTTGCACTGTCACCAAGGCACATGGCTGAGAATGGCACACACACATACACACACACACACACACACACACACACGCACAGGAGTTTCACAGTCGCCGGGGCACAGGGCTGAGAAGAACACATACATACACACATACACACACAAACTGCTTGCACAGTCGTCAGGGCTCAGGGCTGTGAATGGCACACACAAAGACTGACACACACACACACACAAACAAACCATTGCACAATCACCAGGGCACAGGGCTGAGAATTCAAATTTACACACACACACACACAAACCTGATGCACAGTCGCCAGGGCACAGGGCTGAGAACAGCACACACACACACACACGCACACATACACAGAAAAACCGCTTGCCCAGTCGCTAGGGCACAGGGCTTAAAACAGCGCACACACACACACACAAACACACACACACAAATAAAGACACACAATCCGGTTTCACAGTCGCCAGAGCACAGGGCTGAGAACAGCACACATACACACACACAAACAGAAACTGGTTGTGCAGTCATCAGTACACATTGCTGAGAACGGCACACACACACACACTAACACACATGCACCTAAATCTGTTGCACATTCGCCAGGGCACAGGACCGTGAACAGCAGACACAGAAACACACACACACACAAACAGGTTGCACAGTAGCTAGGGCACAGGGCTGAGAACAGAACACACACACACACACAAACCAATTTCCCAGTCACCAGAGCACGGGGCAGAGAACAGCACACACACACACACACACACACACTAAAGGGTTGCAAAGTTGCCAGGGCACAGGTCTGAGAATGGCACACACACACACACACACACGAACGCACACATACAGGTTGCACAGACTCCAGGACACAGGGCTGATAATTCACACACACACACACACACACACAAAGCGGCTGTACAGTCGCCAAGACAAAGGACTCAAAACAGCTCTAACAAACACACACACACATATACATAAATCGGTGTCACAGTCACCAGAGCACAAGCCTGAGCACAGCACACACGCACACACGCACACACACAAACTAGTTGCACAGTCTCCAGGGAACAGGGCTGATAACAGCACATGCACACACACACACACACACACACACACACACATACACACCAACTGGTTGCACAGTCGCCAAGGGACAGGGCTGAGACCACAGACACAGACACACACACACACATAAACAAAAACCGGTTTCACAGTCGACAGGAAACAGGGCTCAGAACAAAACACACACACGCACACACACAAATTAATTGCACAGTCGCCAGGGCACAGGACTGAGAACAGCACACAAACACACACATGGACACACAAACGGGTTGCACAGTTTCCAGGACACAGGTCTGAGAATGAAACACACACACACATACACAAACACATAAACCGGTTGCGCACACACCAAGGCACAGGGCTCAGAACAGCTCGAACACACACACACAGACACACACAAACCTTTGCACAGTCGCCAGGCATAGGACTGAAAACAGCAAACACACACACACAAACCTGTTGAACTGTCGCCTGGGCACAGGGCAGTGAACAGAACAAACACACACACAAACACCCAAACCGGTTACACACTTTCCAGGGCACAGGGCTGAGAATAGCACAAACACACACATACACATACACAAACTGGTTTCATAGTCGCCAGGGCACGGGGCTGAAAATGGCACACACACACACACACACAAATACACACAAACCTATTGCAAAGTCACCAGGTCACAGGTCTAGAACAGGACACATACACACAGATACACACACAAACAGGTTGCACAGTCGCCAGGGCAAAGGGATGAGAAAAGCACACACACACAGACACACACAAAGAAACATTCACACAAACGGGTTCCACAGTTGCCAGGGGACAGGGTTAAGAACAGCTCTAACACACACACACACACACACACACACATGCAAACTGATTGCACAGTCTCCAGGGTACAGCGCTGAGAAAAGAACACACATACACACACACACACACACACACACAAACCGGTTTCACAGTCGCCAGAGCACAAGCCTGAGGACAACACAGACACACACACGCACACACACAAATGAGTTGCATGATCGCTAGAGCACAGGGCTGAGAACAGCAGACACACACCCACACACACACAGAAAACCAGTGGCACAATTGCCAGGGCTCAGGCTTGAGAATAGAACACACACACACACATATATGCACACAAACACACAAAAAATGGCTGCACAGTCTCCAGGACACAGGGATGAGAATTCACACACACACCCAAACAAACCTGTTGCACAGTTGCCAGGGCACAGCGCTGAGTATGGCACACACTCACACACACAGACAAACCGGTTGAACCGTTACCAGAGCACAGGGCTGAGAACAGCACACACATACACACACACCGGTTGCACAGTCACCAGGCACAGGGCTAAGAACGGCACACAGTCACACACAAACACACACACAAACCGGTTGCACTGTCACCAGGGCACAGGCAGAGAACAGCACACACACACAAAAACACAGAAAGACACACATACAAAAAAACGGATTGCACTGTCGCCAGGGCACACGGCTGAGAACAGCACACACACACACACACGTACACACTAAAGGGTTGCAAAGTTGCCAGGGCACAGGTCTGAGAATGGCACACACACACACACACACACATGCACACACACTTACAGGTTGCAGAGACTCCAGGACACAGTGCTGATAATTCACACACACACCCACACACACAAAGCGGCTGCACAGTCGCCAAAGCAAAGAGCTCAAAACAGCTCTAACACACACACACACATATACATAAATCGATTTCACAGTCACCAGAGCACAAGCCTGAGCACAGCACACACACACACGCACACACACAAACTAGTTTCACAGTTGCCAGGGCACAGGGCTGAAAACAGCACACACACACGCAGACAAACTGGTTGCACAGTCACCAGAGCACAGGGCTGAGAACAGCACACACACAGACACACACACACACACACACACACACACACCAGTATCACAGTCGCCAGGGCACCAGGGCTGAGAACAGCACACACACACACACACACACACACACACACACACAGGCGTACAGATACTGGTTGCACAATCGCCAGGGCACAGGGCTGAGAACAGCAAACACACACACACACACACACACACAAACCTGTTGCACAGTTGCCACGGCACAGGGCTGAGAACGGCACACACACACACCAGTTACACTGTCACTAAGGCACAGGGCTAAAAACAGCACAAACACACACACACATATACACTCACATACATACACACACAAACCACTTGCACAGTCGCCCGGGCATATGGCTGAGAATGGCACACACACACACACACACACACACACACACACACATAGACACACCAATTTCTCAGTCGCCCGGGCACAGGGCTGAGAAGAACACATACACAGACACATACACACACAAACTGCTTGCACAGTCGTCAGGGCTCAGGGCTGTGAATGGCACACACAAACACTGACACACACACACACACGAACAAACCATTGCACAGTCACCAGGGCACAGGGCTGAGAATTCAATCTTACACACACACACACAAACCTGATGCACAGTCGCCAGGGCACAGGACTGCGAACAGCACACACACACACACATACACAGAAAAACCGCTTGCACAGTCTCTAGGGCACAGGGGTCAGAACAGCACACACACGCACACAAACACACACAAACACACACACACACGCACACATAAACCGGTTGCAGAATCGCCAGGGTACAGGGCTGAGAACTGAACACACACACAGACACAAACCGGTTTTACAGTCGCCAGAGCACAAGCCTGAGAACAACACAGACACACACACGCACACACACAAATTAGTTGCACAGTTGCCAGGGCACAGGGCTGACTATGGCACACACACACACCCAACCACACACACGCACACACACAAACCGGTTTCACAGTCTCCAGGGCACAGGGCTGAGAACAGCACATACCCAATCACAAACATACACACACAAACTGTTTGCACAGTTGCCAGGGAAAAGGGCTGAGAATAGCACACACAAACACAGAAAAACTAGTTGCACTGTCGCCAGAGCACAGGGCTGAGATGGCACACACAAACACACACACACACACAAATGAACAAACCATTGCACAGTCGCCAGGGCACAGGGCTGAAAATGGCACACACACACACTCACAAACTAGTTGCACTGTTACCAGGCCACGGGTCTGAGAACAGCACACACACACACACACACACACACACATACACACAAAAACTGCTTGCACAGTCACCACGGCACAGGGTTGAGAACGGCATACACACACTCACACACACACATATACATATACATAAACTTGTTGCACATTAGCCAGGGCACAGGGCTCAGAACAGCTGTAACACACACACACACACACACACACAAAGTGGTTGTACAGTCGCCAGGGTACACGGCTGAGAACAGCACACAGACACACACAAAAACACACATGAACAAACCAGTTGCACAGCCGCCAGGGAACAGGGCTTAGAGCAGCACACACACACACACACACATACAGTTTGCACAGTCGCCAGGGTGCAGGGCTTAGAACTGCACGTACACACACGCACATACACACACAAACCGCTTACACAATCACCAGGGATAAGTCTGAGAATGACACACACACACACACGAATACCCGCTTTCACAGTCGCTAGCACAGGGCTGAGAATGGCACACATACACACTCACACACACACATACACAAACACATAAACCGGTTGCGCACTAGCCAAGGCACAGGGCTCAGAACAGCTCTAACACACACACACACACACACACACACATACCAGTTGAACAGTCTCCAGGGCACAGGGCTGAGAATTCAAACTTACACTCGACAAAAACAAACCTCTTGCACAGTTGCCAGTGCACAGACATGAGAACAGCACCCACTCACATACACAGACAAACCGCTTGCACAGTCAACAGGGCACAGGGCTGAGAAGACCACACACACACACACACACACACACACACACACACACACACACCAGTTACACAGTCACTAAGGCACAGGGCTGAAAACAGGACAAACCACACACACACATATACACTCACACACACACACACAAACCACTTGCACAGTCACCAATTCACAGGGCTGAAACTGGCACACACACACACACACACACAAACACACACACATACACAAACCCGTTTCTCAGGCGCCAGGGCACAGGGCTGAGAACAGCATATACACACACAGACAGATGCACACACAGACACATGCACACACAGACACATGCACACACAAACTGCTTGCACAGTCGCCATGGCACATGGCTGTGAATGGCACACACACAGACACACACACACACAAACCGGTTTCACAGTTGCCAGGGCACAGGGCTGAGAACAGCACATACACACACACACACACACACACACACACGCACAGAAACATACGCAAACAATCTGCTTGCACAGTCGCCAGGGAACAGGGCTGTGGATTGCACACACAAATACACACACACACACACACACACAACAAACCATTGCACAGTCGCCAGGGCACAGGGCTGAGAATGGCACACACACACACAGACACACAGACACACACACACACCAACCGGTTGCACAGTCTCTAGGAAACAGGGCTGAAAAGAGCACACACTTACACACACTCACACACACAAACGGTTACACAGTCGCCAGGACACAGAGATGAGAATCGCGTGCACACACACACAAACCAGTTGCACAGTCGGAAGGGCACATGGCTGAAATCAGCACACACACAGACACACACACACACACCGGTTCCCCAGTTGCCAGGGCACAAGGCTCAGGATGGCACACACATCTACACACACTTATACACAAACTGGTTGAACAATCGCCAGGGCAATGGGTTGAGAACAGCACACACACACACACACACACACATGAACACAAACCAATATCAGAGTCGCCAGGGCACAGTGCTGATAACAGCACACACACTCAAGCCAGTTTCACATTTCCTAGACCACAGGGCTGAGAACAGCACATACACACACATACACACAGACACACAAACCGGTTGTACAGTCGCCAGGGCACAGGGCTGAGCATGGCACACACACAGACCAACACACACACAAAGAAACCAGTTTCAGAGTTGCCAGGGCAGAGGGCTGGGAACAGCACACACACACACATATACACACACACACACACTGGTTGTACAGTCGCCTGGGCACAGAGCTGAAAATGGCACACACACACACACGCACACACACGCACACACACACACACACACAGCAGTTTCACAGTCGCCAGGGCACAGGGCTGAGAAGAACACATACATACACACATACACACACAAACTGCTTGCACTGTCGTCAGGGCTCAGGGCTGTGAATGGCACACACAAACACTGACACACACACACACACAAACAAACCATTGCACAATCACCAGGGCACAGGGCTGAGAATTCCAACTTACACACACACACACACAAACCTGATGCACAGTCGCCAGGGCACAGGGCTAAGAACAGCACACACACACACACACACATACACAGAAAAACCGCTTGCACATTCGCTAGGACACAGGGCTAAGAACGGCGCACACACACACACACACACACACACAAATAAAGACACACAATCCGGTTTCACAGTCGCCAGAGCACAGGGCTGAGAACAGCACACATACACACACACAAACACAAACTGGTTGTGCAATCATCAGTACACATTGCTGAGAACGGCACACACACACACACACACACTAACACACATACACCTAAATCTGTTGCACATTCGCCAGGGCACAGGACCGTAAACAGCAGACACAGAAACACACACACACACAAACAGGTTGCACAGTAGCTAGGGCACAGGGCTGAGAACAGAACACACACACACACAAACCAATTTCCCAATCACCACAGCACGGGGCAGAGAACAGCACACACACACACACACACACATACACAGTAAAGGGTTGCAAAGTTGCCAGGGCACAGGTCTGAGAATGGCACACACACACACACACACACACACACGAACGCACACATACAGGTTGCACAGACTCCAGGACACAGGGCTGATAATTCACACAAACACACACATACACACACACACAAAGCGGCTGTACAGTCGCCAAGACAAAGGACTCAAAACAGCTCTAACAAACACACACACACATATACATAAATCGGTGTCATAGTCAGCAGAGCACAACCCTGAGCACAGCACACACACACACACGCACACACACAAACTAGTTGCACAGTCTCCAGGGAAAAGGGCTGATAACAGCACATGCACACACACACACACACACACACACACACATACACACCAACCGGTTGCACAGTCGCCAAGGGACAGGGCTGAGACCACAGACACACACACACACACACACACACATAAAGAAAAACCGGTTTCACAGTCGACAGGAAACAGGGCTCAGAACAAAACACACACACGCACACACACAAATTAATTGCACAGTCGCCAGGGCACAGGACTGAGAACAGCAGACAAACACACACAGGGACACACAAACGGGTTGCACAGTTTCCAGGACACAGGTCTGAGAATGAAACACACACACACACACATACACAAACACATAAACCGGTTGCGCACTAGCCAAGGCACAGGGCTCAGAACAGCTCTAACACACACACACACACACACACACACATACCAGTTGAACAGTCTCCAGGGCACAGGGCTGAGAATTCAAACTTACACTCGACAAAAACAAACCTCTTGCACAGTTGCCAGTGCACAGACATGAGAACAGCACCCACTCACATACACAGACAAACCGCTTGCACAGTCAACAGGGCACAGGGCTGAGAAGACCACACACACACACACACACACACACACACACCAGTTACACAGTCACTAAGGCACAGGGCTGAAAACAGGACAAACCACACACACACATATACACTCACACACACACACACAAACCACTTGCACATCACCAATTCACAGGGCTGAAACTGGCACACACACACACACACACACACACACAAACACACACACATACACAAACCCGTTTCTCAGGCGCCAGGGCACAGGGCTGAGAACAGCATATACACACACAGACAGATGCACACACAGACAGATGCACACACAGACACATGCACACACAAACTGCTTGCACAGTCGCCATGGCACATGGCTGTGAATGGCACACACACAGACACACACACACACAAACCGGTTTCACAGTTGCCAGGGCACAGGGCTGAGAACAGCACATACACACACACACACACACACACACACGCACAGAAACATACGCAAACAATCTGCTTGCACAGTCGCCAGGGAACAGGGCTGTGAATTGCACACACAAATACACACACACACACACACACGACAAACCATTGCACAGTCGCCAGGGCACAGGGCTGAGAATGGCACACACACACACAGACACACAGACACACACACACACCAACCGGTTGCACAGTCTCTAGGAAACAGGGCTGAAAAGAGCACACACTTACACACACTCACACACACAAACGGTTACACAGTCGCCAGGACACAGAGATGAGAATCGCGTGCACACACACACAAACCAGTTGCACAGTCGGAAGGGCACATGGCTGAAATCAGCACACACACAGACACACACACACACACCGGTTCCCCAGTTGCCAGGGCACAAGGCTCAGGATGGCACACACATCTACACACACTTATACACAAACTGGTTGAACAATCGCCAGGGCAATGGGTTGAGAACAGCACACACACACACACACACACACATGAACACAAACCAATATCAGAGTCGCCAGGGCACAGTGCTGATAACAGCACACACACTCAAGCCAGTTTCACATTTCCTAGACCACAGGGCTGAGAACAGCACATACACACACATACACACAGACACACAAACCGGTTGTACAGTCGCCAGGGCACAGGGCTGAGCATGGCACACACACAGACCAACACACACACAAAGAAACCAGTTTCAGAGTTGCCAGGGCAGAGGGCTGGGAACAGCACACACACACACATATACACACACACACACACTGGTTGTACAGTCGCCTGGGCACAGAGCTGAAAATGGCACACACACACACACGCACACACACGCACACACACACACACACACACAGCAGTTTCACAGTCGCCAGGGCACAGGGCTGAGAAGAACACATACATACACACATACACACACAAACTGCTTGCACAGTCGTCAGGGCTCAGGGCTGTGAATGGCACACACAAACACTGACACACACACACACACAAACAAACCATTGCACAATCACCAGGGCACAGGGCTGAGAATTCCAACTTACACACACACACACACACAAACCTGATGCACAGTCGCCAGGGCACAGGGCTGAGAACAGCACACACACACACACACACACATACACAGAAAAACCGCTTGCACATTCGCTAGGACACAGGGCTAAGAACGGCGCACACACACACACACACAAACACACATATAAAGACACACAATCCGGTTTCACAGTCGCCAGAGCACAGGGCTGAGAACAGCACACATACACACACACAAACACAAACTGGTTGTGCAATCATCAGTACACATTGCTGAGAACGGCACACACACACACACACACACACACTAACACACATACACCTAAATCTGTTGCACATTCGCCAGGGCACAGGACCGTAAACAGCAGACACAGAAACACACACACACACAAACAGGTTGCACAGTAGCTAGGGCACAGGGCTGAGAACAGAACACACACACACACAAACCAATTTCCCAATCACCACAGCACGGGGCAGAGAACAGCACACACACACACACACACATACACAGTAAAGGGTTGCAAAGTTGCCAGGGCACAGGTCTGAGAATGGCACACACACACACACACACACGAACGCACACATACAGGTTGCACAGAGTCCAGGACACAGGGCTGATAATTCACACACACACACACATACACACACACACAAAGCGGCTGTACAGTCGCCAAGACAAAGGACTCAAAACAGCTCTAACAAACACACACACACATATACATAAATCGGTGTCATAGTCAGCAGAGCACAACCCTGAGCACAGCACACACACACACACGCACACACACAAACTAGTTGCACAGTCTCCAGGGAAAAGGGCTGATAACAGCACATGCACACACACACACACACACACAAACACATACACACCAACCGGTTGCACAGTCGCCAAGGGACAGGGCTGAGACCACAGACACACACACACACACACACACATAAAGAAAAACCGGTTTCACAGTCGACAGGAAACAGGGCTCAGAACAAAACACACACACGCACACACACAAATTAATTGCACAGTCGCCAGGGCACAGGACTGAGAACAGCAGACAAACACACACAGGGACACACAAACGGGTTGCACAGTTTCCAGGACACAGGTCTGAGAATGAAACACACACACACACACATACACAAACACATAAACCGGTTGCGCACACACCAAGGCACAGGGCTCAGAACAGCTCGAACACACACACACAGACACACACAAACCTTTGCACAGTCGCCAGGCATAGGACTGAGAACAGCACACACACACACACAAACCTGTTGAACTGTCGCCTGGGCACAGGGCAGTGAACAGAACAAACACACACACAAACACCCAAACCGGTTACACAGTTTCCAGGGCACAGGGCTGAGAATAGCACAAACACACACATTCACATACACAAACTGGTTTCATAGTCGCCAGGGCACGGGGCTGAAAATGGCACACACACACACACAAATACACACAAACCTATTGCACAGTCACCAGGTCACAGGTCTTAGAACAGGACACATACACACAGATGCACACACAAACACGTTGCAGTCGCCAGGGCAAAGGGATGAGAAAAGCACACACATACACACACACACACACACACACACACAGAAACATTCACACAAACCGGTTGCACAGTTGCCAGGGGACAGGGTTAAGAACAGCTCTAACACACAAACACGCACACACACACACACACATGCAAACTGATTGCACAGTCTCCAGGGTACAGCGCTGAGAAGAGAACACACATACACACACACACACACACACATAAACCGGTTTCACAGTCGCCAGAGCAGAAGCCTGAGGACAACACAGACACACACACGCACACACACAAATGAGTTGCATGATCGCTAGCGCACAGGGCTGAGAACAGCACACACACACACACACACAAACACACACAAAACCAGTTGCACAATTGCCAGGGCTCGGGCCTGAGAATAGCACACACACACACATATATGCACACAAACACACAAAAAATGGCTGCACAGTCTCCAGGACACAGGGCTGAGAATTCACACACACACCCAAACAAACCTGTTGCACAGTTGCCAGGGCACAGCGCTGAGTATGGCACACACTCACACACACAGACCAACCGGTTGAACCGTTACCAGAGCACAGGGCTGAGAACAGCACACACATACACACACACCGGTTGCACAGTCACCAGGCACAGGGCTAAGAACGGCACACAGTCACACACAAACACACACACAAACCGGTTGCACTGTCACCAGGGCACAGGGCAGAGAACAGCACACACACACAAAAACACAGAAAGACACACATACAAAAAAACGGGTTGCACTATCGCCAGGGACACGGCTGAGAACAGCACACACACACACACACATACACACTAAAGGGTTGCAAAGTTGCCAGGGCACAGGGCTGAGAACGGCACACACACACACCAGTTACACTGTCACTAAGGCACAGGGCTAAAAACAGCACACACACACACACATATACACTCACATACATACACACACAAACCGCTTGCACTGTCACCAAGGCACATGGCTGAGAATGGCACACACACATACACACACACACACACACACACACACACACGCACAGGAGTTTCACAGTCGCCGGGGCACAGGGCTGAGAAGAACACATACATACACACATACACACACAAACTGCTTGCACAGTCGTCAGGGCTCAGGGCTGTGAATGGCACACACAAAGACTGACACACACACACACACAAACAAACCATTGCACAATCACCAGGGCACAGGGCTGAGAATTCAAATTTACACACACACACACACAAACCTGATGCACAGTCGCCAGGGCACAGGGCTGAGAACAGCACACACACACACACACGCACACATACACAGAAAAACCGCTTGCCCAGTCGCTAGGGCACAGGGCTTAAAACAGCGCACACACACACACACAAACACACACACACAAATAAAGACACACAATCCGGTTTCACAGTCGCCAGAGCACAGGGCTGAGAACAGCACACATACACACACACAAACAGAAACTGGTTGTGCAGTCATCAGTACACATTGCTGAGAACGGCACACACACACACACTAACACACATGCACCTAAATCTGTTGCACATTCGCCAGGGCACAGGACCGTGAACAGCAGACACAGAAACACACACACACACAAACAGGTTGCACAGTAGCTAGGGCACAGGGCTGAGAACAGAACACACACACACAGACAAACCAATTTCCCAGTCACCAGAGCACGGGGCAGAGAACAGCACACACACACACACACACACACTAAAGGGTTGCAAAGTTGCCAGGGCACAGGTCTGAGAATGGCACACACACACACACACACACACGAACGCACACATACAGGTTGCACAGACTCCAGGACACAGGGCTGATAATTCACACACACACACACACACACACAAAGCGGCTGTACAGTCGCCAAGACAAAGGACTCAAAACAGCTCTAACAAACACACACACACATATACATAAATCGGTGTCACAGTCACCAGAGCACAAGCCTGAGCACAGCACACACACACACACGCACACACACAAACTAGTTGCACAGTCTCCAGGGAACAGGGCTGATAACAGCACATGCACACACACACACACACACACACACATACACACCAACTGGTTGCACAGTCGCCAAGGGACAGGGCTGAGACCACAGACACAGACACACACACACACATAAACAAAAACCGGTTTCACAGTCGACAGGAAACAGGGCTCAGAACAAAACACACACACGCACACACACAAATTAATTGCACAGTCGCCAGGGCACAGGACTGAGAACAGCACACAAACACACACATGGACACACAAACGGGTTGCACAGTTTCCAGGACACAGGTCTGAGAATGAAACACACACACACATACACAAACACATAAACCGGTTGCGCACACACCAAGGCACAGGGCTCAGAACAGCTCGAACACACACACACAGACACACACAAACCTTTGCACAGTCGCCAGGCATAGGACTGAAAACAGCAAACACACACACACAAACCTGTTGAACTGTCGCCTGGGCACAGGGCAGTGAACAGAACAAACACACACAAACACCCAAACCGGTTACACACTTTCCAGGGCACAGGGCTGAGAATAGCACAAACACACACATACACATACACAAACTGGTTTCATAGTCGCCAGGGCACGGGGCTGAAAATGGCACACACACACACACACACAAATACACACAAACCTATTGCAAAGTCACCAGGTCACAGGTCTAGAACAGGACACATACACACAGATACACACACAAACAGGTTGCACAGTCGCCAGGGCAAAGGGATGAGAAAAGCACACACACACAGACACACACAAAGAAACATTCACACAAACGGGTTCCACAGTTGCCAGGGGACAGGGTTAAGAACAGCTCTAACACACACACACACACACACACACACACATGCAAACTGATTGCACAGTCTCCAGGGTACAGCGCTGAGAAAAGAACACACATACACACACACACACACACACACACACAAACCGGTTTCACAGTCGCCAGAGCACAAGCCTGAGGACAACACAGACACACACACGCACACACACAAATGAGTTGCATGATCGCTAGAGCACAGGGCTGAGAACAGCAGACACACACCCACACACACACAGAAAACCAGTGGCACAATTGCCAGGGCTCAGGCCTGAGAATAGAACACACACACACACATATATGCACACAAACACACAAAAAATGGCTGCACAGTCTCCAGGACACAGGGCTGAGAATTCACACACACACCCAAACAAACCTGTTGCACAGTTGCCAGGGCACAGCGCTGAGTATGGCACACACTCACACACACAGACAAACCGGTTGAACCGTTACCAGAGCACAGGGCTGAGAACAGCACACACATACACACACACCGGTTGCACAGTCACCAGGCACAGGGCTAAGAATGGCACACAGTCACACACAAACACACACACAAACCGGTTGCACTGTCACCAGGGCACAGGCAGAGAACAGCACACACACACAAAAACACAGAAAGACACACATACAAAAAAACGGATTGCACTGTCGCCAGGGCACACGGCTGAGAACAGCACACACACACACACACGTACACACTAAAGGGTTGCAAAGTTGCCAGGGCACAGGTCTGAGAATGGCACACACACACACACACACACATGCACACACACTTACAGGTTGCAGAGACTCCAGGACACAGTGCTGATAATTCACACACACACCCACACACACAAAGCGGCTGCACAGTCGCCAAGGCAAAGAGCTCAAAACAGCTCTAACACACACACACACATATACATAAATCGATTTCACAGTCACCAGAGCACAAGCCTGAGCACAGCACACACACACACGCACACACACAAACTAGTTTCACAGTTGCCAGGGCACAGGGCTGAAAACAGCACACACACACGCAGACAAACTGGTTGCACAGTCACCAGAGCACAGGGCTGAGAACAGCACACACACAGACACACACACACACACACACACACACACACACCAGTATCACAGTCGCCAGGGCACCAGGGCTGAGAACAGCACACACACACACACACACACACACACACAGGCGTACAGATACTGGTTGCACAATCGCCAGGGCACAGGGCTGAGAACAGCACACACACACACACACACACACACACACAAACCTGTTGCACAGTTGCCACGGCACAGGGCTGAGAACGGCACACACACACACCAGTTACACTGTCACTAAGGCACAGGGCTAAAAACAGCACAAACACACACACACATATACACTCACATACATACACACACAAACCACTTGCACAGTCGCCCGGGCATATGGCTGAGAATGGCACACACACACACACACACACACACACACACACATAGACACACCAATTTCTCAGTCGCCCGGGCACAGGGCTGAGAAGAACACATACACAGACACATACACACACAAACTGCTTGCACAGTCGTCAGGGCTCAGGGCTGTGAATGGCACACACAAACACTGACACACACACACACACGAACAAACCATTGCACAGTCACCAGGGCACAGGGCTGAGAATTCAATCTTACACACACACACACAAACCTGATGCACAGTCGCCAGGGCACAGGACTGCGAACAGCACACACACACACACATACACAGAAAAACCGCTTGCACAGTCTCTAGGGCACAGGGGTCAGAACAGCACACACACGCACACAAACACACACAAACACACACACACACGCACACATAAACCGGTTGCAGAATCGCCAGGGTACAGGGCTGAGAACTGAACACACACACAGACACAAACCGGTTTTACAGTCGCCAGAGCACAAGCCTGAGAACAACACAGACACACACACGCACACACACAAATTAGTTGCACAGTTGCCAGGGCACAGGGCTGACTATGGCACACACACACACCCAACCACACACACGCACACACACAAACCGGTTTCACAGTCTCCAGGGCACAGGGCTGAGAACAGCACATACCCAATCACAAACATACACACACAAACTGTTTGCACAGTTGCCAGGGAAAAGGGCTGAGAACAGCACACACAAACACAGAAAAACTAGTTGCACTGTCGCCAGAGCACAGGGCTGAGATGGCACACACAAACACACACACACACACAAATGAACAAACCATTGCACAGTCGCCAGGGCACAGGGCTGAAAATGGCACACACACACACTCACAAACCAGTTGCACTGTTACCAGGCCACGGGTCTGAGAACAGCACACACACACACACACACACACACACACATACACACAAAAACCGCTTGCACAGTCACCACGGCACAGGGTTGAGAACGGCATACACACACTCACACACACACATATACATATACATAAACTTGTTGCACATTAGCCAGCGCACAGGGCTCAGAACAGCTGTAACACACACACACACACACACACAAAGTGGTTGTACAGTCGCCAGGGTACACGGCTGAGAACAGCACACAGACACACACAAAAACACACATGAACAAACCAGTTGCACAGTCGCCAGGGAACAGGGCTTAGAGCAGCACACACACACACACACACATACCGTTTGCACAGTCGCCAGGGTGCAGGGCTTAGAACTGCACGTACACACACGCACATACACACACAAACCGCTTACACAATCACCAGGGATAAGTCTGAGAATGGCACACACACACACACGAATACCCGCTTTCACAGTCGCTAGCACAGGGCTGAGAATGGCACACATACACACTCACACACACACATACACAAACACATAAACCGGTTGCGCACTAGCCAAGGCACAGGGCTCAGAACAGCTCTAACACACACACACACACACACACACATACCAGTTGAACAGTCTCCAGGGCACAGGGCTGAGTATTCAAACTTACACTCGACAAAAACAAACCTCTTGCACAGTTGCCAGTGCACAGACATGAGAACAGCACCCACTCACATACACAGACAAACCGCTTGCACAGTCAACAGGGCACAGGGCTGAGAAGACCACACACACACACACACACACACACACACACACACACCAGTTACACAGTCACTAAGGCACAGGGCTGAAAACAGGACAAACCACACACACACATATACACTCACACACACACACACAAACCACTTGCACAGTCACCAATTCACAGGGCTGGAACTGGCACACACACACACACACACACAAACACACACACATACACAAACCCGTTTCTCAGGCGCCAGGGCACAGGGCTGAGAACAGCGTATACACACACAGACAGATGCACACACAGACAGATGCACACACAGACACATGCACACACAAACTGCTTGCACAGTCGCCATGGCACATGGCTGTGAATGGCACACACACAGACACACACACACACACAAACCGGTTTCACAGTTGCCAGGGCACAGGGCTGAGAACAGCACATACACACACACACACACACACACACACGCACAGAAACATACGCAAACAATCTGCTTGCACAGTCGCCAGGGAACAGGGCTGTGAATTGCACACACAAATACACACACACACACACGACAAACCATTGCACAGTCGCCAGGGCACAGGGCTGAGAATGGCACACACACACACAGACACACAGACACACACACACACCAACCGGTTGCACAGTCTCTAGGAAACAGGGCTGAAAAGAGCACACACTTACACACACTCACACACACAAACGGTTACACAGTCGCCAGGACACAGAGATGAGAATCGCGTGCACACACACACAAACCAGTTGCACAGTCGGAAGGGCACATGGCTGAAATCAGCACACACACAGACACACACACACACACCGGTTCCCCAGTTGCCAGGGCACAAGGCTCAGGATGGCACACACATCTACACACACTTATACACAAACTGGTTGAACAATCGCCAGGGCAATGGGTTGAGAACAGCACACACACACACACACACACACATGAACACAAACCAATATCAGAGTCGCCAGGGCACAGTGCTGATAACAGCACACACACTCAAGCCAGTTTCACATTTCCTAGACCACAGGGCTGAGAACAGCACATACACACACATACACACAGACACACAAACCGGTTGTACAGTCGCCAGGGCACAGGGCTGAGCATGGCACACACACAGACCAACACACACACAAAGAAACCAGTTTCAGAGTTGCCAGGGCAGAGGGCTGGGAACAGCACACACACACACATATACACACACACACACACTGGTTGTACAGTCGCCTGGGCACAGAGCTGAAAATGGCACACACACACACACGCACACACACGCACACACACACACACACACACACACCAATTTCACAGTCGCCAGGGCACAGGGCTGAGAAGAACACATACATACACACATACACACACAAACTGCTTGCACAGTCGTCAGGGCTCAGGGCTGTGAATGGCACACACAAACACTGACACACACACACACACAAACAAACCATTGCACAATCACCAGGGCACAGGGCTGAGAATTCCAACTTACACACACACACACACAAACCTGATGCACAGTCGCCAGGGCACAGGGCTGAGAACAGCACACACACACACATACACAGAAAAACCGCTTGCACATTCGCTAGGACACAGGGCTAAGAACGGCGCACACACACACACACACACACACATACACACCAACTGGTTGCACAGTCGCCAAGGGACAGGGCTGAGACCACAGACACAGACACACACACACACATAAACAAAAACCGGTTTCACAGTCGACAGGAAACAGGGCTCAGAACAAAACACACACACGCACACACACAAATTAATTGCACAGTCGCCAGGGCACAGGACTGAGAACAGCACACAAACACACACATGGACACACAAACGGGTTGCACAGTTTCCAGGACACAGGTCTGAGAATGAAACACACACACACATACACAAACACATAAACCGGTTGCGCACACACCAAGGCACAGGGCTCAGAACAGCTCGAACACACACACACAGACACACACAAACCTTTGCACAGTCGCCAGGCATAGGACTGAAAACAGCAAACACACACACACAAACCTGTTGAACTGTCGCCTGGGCACAGGGCAGTGAACAGAACAAACACACACACAAACACCCAAACCGGTTACACACTTTCCAGGGCACAGGGCTGAGAATAGCACAAACACACACATACACATACACAAACTGGTTTCATAGTCGCCAGGGCACGGGGCTGAAAATGGCACACACACACACACACAAATACACACAAACCTATTGCAAAGTCACCAGGTCACAGGTCTAGAACAGGACACATACACACAGATACACACACAAACAGGTTGCACAGTCGCCAGGGCAAAGGGATGAGAAAAGCACACACACACAGACACACACAAAGAAACATTCACACAAACGGGTTCCACAGTTGCCAGGGGACAGGGTTAAGAACAGCTCTAACACACACACACACACACACACACACACACATGCAAACTGATTGCACAGTCTCCAGGGTACAGCGCTGAGAAAAGAACACACATACACACACACACACACACACACACAAACCGGTTTCACAGTCGCCAGAGCACAAGCCTGAGGACAACACAGACACACACACGCACACACACAAATGAGTTGCATGATCGCTAGAGCACAGGGCTGAGAACAGCAGACACACACCCACACACACACAGAAAACCAGTGGCACAATTGCCAGGGCTCAGGCCTGAGAATAGAACACACACACACACATATATGCACACAAACACACAAAAAATGGCTGCACAGTCTCCAGGACACAGGGCTGAGAATTCACACACACACCCAAACAAACCTGTTGCACAGTTGCCAGGGCACAGCGCTGAGTATGGCACACACTCACACACACAGACCAACCGGTTGAACCGTTACCAGAGCACAGGGCTGAGAACAGCACACACATACACACACACCGGTTGCACAGTCACCAGGCACAGGGCTAAGAACGGCACACAGTCACACACAAACACACACACAAACCGGTTGCACTGTCACCAGGGCACAGGCAGAGAACAGCACACACACACAAAAACACAGAAAGACACACATACAAAATAACGGATTGCACTGTCGCCAGGGCACACGGCTGAGAACAGCACACACACACACACACGTACACACTAAAGGGTTGCAAAGTTGCCAGGGCACAGGTCTGAGAATGGCACACACACACACACACACACACACATGCACACACACTTACAGGTTGCAGAGACTCCAGGACACAGTGCTGATAATTCACACACACACCCACACACACAAAGCGGCTGCACAGTCGCCAAGGCAAAGAGCTCAAAACAGCTCTAACACACACACACACATATACATAAATCGATTTCACAGTCACCAGAGCACAAGCCTGAGCACAGCACACACACACACGCACACACACAAACTAGTTTCACAGTTGCCAGGGCACAGGGCTGAAAACAGCACACACACACGCAGACAAACTGGTTGCACAGTCACCAGAGCACAGGGCTGAGAACAGCACACACACAGACACACACACACACACACACACACACACACACACCAGTATCACAGTCGCCAGGGCACCAGGGCTGAGAACAGCACACACACACACACACACACACAGGCGTACAGATACTGGTTGCACAATCGCCAGGGCACAGGGCTGAGAACAGCACACACACACACACACTCACACACACAAACCTGTTGCACAGTTGCCACGGCACAGGTCTGAGAACGGCACACACACAGACACACACACACACACACACACACACACACACACCAGTATCACAGTCGCCAGGGCACCAGGGCTGAGAACAGCACACACACACACACACACACACACAGGCGTACAGATACTGGTTGCACAATCGCCAGGGCACAGGGCTGAGAACAGCACACACACACACACTCACACACACAAACCTGTTGCACAGTTGCCACGGCACAGGTCTGAGAACGGCACACACACACACCAGTTACACTGTCACTAAGGCACAGGGCTAAAAACAGCACAAACACACACACACATATACACTCACATACATACACACACAAACCACTTGCACAGTCGCCCGGGCATATGGCTGAGAATGGCACACACACACACACACACACACACACACACACACATAGACACACCAATTTCTCAGTCGCCCGGGCACAGGGCTGAGAAGAACACATACACAGACACATACACACACAAACTGCTTGCACAGTCGTCAGGGCTCAGGGCTGTGAATGGCACACACAAACACTGACACACACACACACACGAACAAACCATTGCACAGTCACCAGGGCACAGGGCTGAGAATTCAATCTTACACACACACACACAAACCTGATGCACAGTCGCCAGGGCACAGGACTGCGAACAGCACACACACACACACATACACAGAAAAACCGCTTGCACAGTCTCTAGGGCACAGGGGTCAGAACAGCACACACACGCACACAAACACACACAAACACACACACACACGCACACATAAACCGGTTGCAGAATCGCCAGGGTACAGGGCTGAGAACTGAACACACACACAGACACAAACCGGTTTTACAGTCGCCAGAGCACAAGCCTGAGAACAACACAGACACACACACGCACACACACAAATTAGTTGCACAGTTGCCAGGGCACAGGGCTGACTATGGCACACACACACACCCAACCACACACACGCACACACACAAACCGGTTTCACAGTCTCCAGGGCACAGGGCTGAGAACAGCACATACCCAATCACAAACATACACACACAAACTGTTTGCACAGTTGCCAGGGAAAAGGGCTGAGAATAGCACACACAAACACAGAAAAACTAGTTGCACTGTCGCCAGAGCACAGGGCTGAGATGGCACACACAAACACACACACACACACAAATGAACAAACCATTGCACAGTCGCCAGGGCACAGGGCTGAAAATGGCACACACACACACTCACAAACTAGTTGCACTGTTACCAGGCCACGGGTCTGAGAACAGCACACACACACACACACACACACACACATACACACAAAAACCGCTTGCACAGTCACCACGGCACAGGGTTGAGAACGGCATACACACACTCACACACACACATATACATATACATAAACTTGTTGCACATTAGCCAGGGCACAGGGCTCAGAACAGCTGTAACACACACACACACACACACACACAAAGTGGTTGTACAGTCGCCAGGGTACACGGCTGAGAACAGCACACAGACACACACAAAAACACACATGAACAAACCAGTTGCACAGTCGCCAGGGAACAGGGCTTAGAGCAGCACACACACACACACACACATACCGTTTGCACAGTCGCCAGGGTGCAGGGCTTAGAACTGCACGTACACACACGCACATACACACACAAACCGCTTACACAATCACCAGGGATAAGTCTGAGAATGACACACACACACACACGAATACCCGCTTTCACAGTCGCTAGCACAGGGCTGAGAATGGCACACATACACACTCACACACACACATACACAAACACATAAACCGGTTGCGCACTAGCCAAGGCACAGGGCTCAGAACAGCTCTAACACACACACACACACACACACACACATACCAGTTGAACAGTCTCCAGGGCACAGGGCTGAGAATTCAAACTTACACTCGACAAAAACAAACCTCTTGCACAGTTGCCAGTGCACAGACATGAGAACAGCACCCACTCACATACACAGACAAACCGCTTGCACAGTCAACAGGGCACAGGGCTGAGAAGACCACACACACACACACACACACACACACACACACACACACCAGTTACACAGTCACTAAGGCACAGGGCTGAAAACAGGACAAACCACACACACACATATACACTCACACACACACACACAAACCACTTGCACAGTCACCAATTCACAGGGCTGAAACTGGCACACACACACACACACACACAAACACACACACATACACAAACCCGTTTCTCAGGCGCCAGGGCACAGGGCTGAGAACAGCATATACACACACAGACAGATGCACACACAGACAGATGCACACACAGACACATGCACACACAAACTGCTTGCACAGTCGCCATGGCACATGGCTGTGAATGGCACACACACAGACACACACACACACAAACCGGTTTCACAGTTGCCAGGGCACAGGGCTGAGAACAGCACATACACACACACACACACACACACACACACGCACAGAAACATACGCAAACAATCTGCTTGCACAGTCGCCAGGGAACAGGGCTGTGGATTGCACACACAAATACACACACACACACACACACACGACAAACCATTGCACAGTCGCCAGGGCACAGGGCTGAGAATGGCACACACACACACAGACACACAGACACACACACACACCAACCGGTTGCACAGTCTCTAGGAAACAGGGCTGAAAAGAGCACACACTTACACACACTCACACACACAAACGGTTACACAGTCGCCAGGACACAGAGATGAGAATCGCGTGCACACACACACAAACCAGTTGCACAGTCGGAAGGGCACATGGCTGAAATCAGCACACACACAGACACACACACACACACCGGTTCCCCAGTTGCCAGGGCACAAGGCTCAGGATGGCACACACATCTACACACACTTATACACAAACTGGTTGAACAATCGCCAGGGCAATGGGTTGAGAACAGCACACACACACACACACACACACATGAACACAAACCAATATCAGAGTCGCCAGGGCACAGTGCTGATAACAGCACACACACTCAAGCCAGTTTCACATTTCCTAGACCACAGGGCTGAGAACAGCACATACACACACATACACACAGACACACAAACCGGTTGTACAGTCGCCAGGGCACAGGGCTGAGCATGGCACACACACACAGACCAACACACACACAAAGAAACCAGTTTCAGAGTTGCCAGGGCAGAGGGCTGGGAACAGCACACACACACACATATACACACACACACACACTGGTTGTACAGTCGCCTGGGCACAGAGCTGAAAATGGCACACACACACACACGCACACACACGCACACACACACACACACACAGCAGTTTCACAGTCGCCAGGGCACAGGGCTGAGAAGAACACATACATACACACATACACACACAAACTGCTTGCACTGTCGTCAGGGCTCAGGGCTGTGAATGGCACACACAAACACTGACACACACACACACACAAACAAACCATTGCACAATCACCAGGGCACAGGGCTGAGAATTCCAACTTACACACACACACACACAAACCTGATGCACAGTCGCCAGGGCACAGGGCTAAGAACAGCACACACACACACACACACATACACAGAAAAACCGCTTGCACATTCGCTAGGACACAGGGCTAAGAACGGCGCACACACACACACACACACACACACACAAATAAAGACACACAATCCGGTTTCACAGTCGCCAGAGCACAGGGCTGAGAACAGCACACATACACACACACAAACACAAACTGGTTGTGCAATCATCAGTACACATTGCTGAGAACGGCACACACACACACACACACACTAACACACATACACCTAAATCTGTTGCACATTCGCCAGGGCACAGGACCGTAAACAGCAGACACAGAAACACACACACACACAAACAGGTTGCACAGTAGCTAGGGCACAGGGCTGAGAACAGAACACACACACACACAAACCAATTTCCCAATCACCACAGCACGGGGCAGAGAACAGCACACACACACACACACACACATACACAGTAAAGGGTTGCAAAGTTGCCAGGGCACAGGTCTGAGAATGGCACACACACACACACACACACACACGAACGCACACATACAGGTTGCACAGACTCCAGGACACAGGGCTGATAATTCACACAAACACACACATACACACACACACAAAGCGGCTGTACAGTCGCCAAGACAAAGGACTCAAAACAGCTCTAACAAACACACACACACATATACATAAATCGGTGTCATAGTCAGCAGAGCACAACCCTGAGCACAGCACACACACACACACGCACACACACAAACTAGTTGCACAGTCTCCAGGGAAAAGGGCTGATAAGAGCACATGCACACACACACACACACACACACACACACATACACACCAACCGGTTGCACAGTCGCCAAGGGACAGGGCTGAGACCACAGACACACACACACACACACACACACATAAAGAAAAACCGGTTTCACAGTCGACAGGAAACAGGGCTCAGAACAAAACACACACACGCACACACACAAATTAATTGCACAGTCGCCAGGGCACAGGACTGAGAACAGCAGACAAACACACACAGGGACACACAAACGGGTTGCACAGTTTCCAGGACACAGGTCTGAGAATGAAACACACACACACACACATACACAAACACATAAACCGGTTGCGCACACACCAAGGCACAGGGCTCAGAACAGCTCGAACACACACACACAGACACACACAAACCTTTGCACAGTCGCCAGGCATAGGACTGAGAACAGCACACACACACACACATACCTGTTGAACTGTCGCCTGGGCACAGGGCAGTGAACAGAACAAACACACACACAAACACCCAAACCGGTTACACAGTTTCCAGGGCACAGGGCTGAGAATAGCACAAACACACACATTCACATACACAAACTGGTTTCATAGTCGCCAGGGCACGGGGCTGAAAATGGCACACACACACACACAAATACACACAAACCTATTGCACAGTCACCAGGTCACAGGTCTTAGAACAGGACACATACACACAGATGCACACACAAACACGTTGCACAGTCGCCAGGGCAAAGGGATGAGAAAAGCACACACATACACACACACACACACACACAGAAACATTCACACAAACCGGTTGCACAGTTGCCAGGGGACAGGGTTAAGAACAGCTCTAACACACAAACACGCACACACACACACACACATGCAAACTGATTGCACAGTCTCCAGGGTACAGCGCTGAGAAGAGAACACACATACACACACACACACACACATAAACCGGTTTCACAGTCGCCAGAGCAGAAGCCTGAGGACAACACAGACACACACACGCACACACACAAATGAGTTGCATGATCGCTAGCGCACAGGGCTGAGAACAGCACACACACACACACACACAAACACACACAAAACCAGTTGCACAATTGCCAGGGCTCGGGCCTGAGAATAGCACACACACACACATATATGCACACAAACACACAAAAAATGGCTGCACAGTCTCCAGGACACAGGGCTGAGAATTCACACACACACCCAAACAAACCTGTTGCACAGTTGCCAGGGCACAGCGCTGAGTATGGCACACACTCACACACACAGACAAACCGGTTGAACCGTTACCAGAGCACAGGGCTGAGAACAGCACACACATACACACACACCGGTTGCACAGTCACCAGGCACAGGGCTAAGAACGGCACACAGTCACACACAAACACACACACAAACCGGTTGCACTGTCACCAGGGCACAGGGCAGAGAACAGCACACACACAAAAAAACACAGAAAGACACACATACAAAAAAACGGGTTGCACAGTCGCCAGGGCACACGGCTGAGAACAGCACACACACACACACACATACACACTAAAGGGTTGCAAAGTTGCCAGGGCACAGGGCTGAGAACGGCACACACACACACCAGTTACACTGTCACTAAGGCACAGGGCTAAAAACAGCACACACACACACACATATACACTCACATACATACACACACAAACCGCTTGCACTGTCACCAAGGTACATGGCTGAGAATGGCACACACACATACACACACACACACACACACACACACACACAGGCACAGGAGTTTCACAGTCGCCGGGGCACAGGGCTGAGAAGAACACATACATACACACATACACACACAAACTGCTTGCACAGTCGTCAGGGCTCAGGGCTGTGAATGGCACACACAAAGACTGACACACACACACACACAAACAAACCATTGCACAATCACCAGGGCACAGGGCTGAGAATTCAAATTTACACACACACACACACAAACCTGATGCACAGTCGCCAGGGCACAGGGCTGAGAACAGCACACACACACACACACGCACACATACACAGAAAAACCGCTTGCCCAGTCGCTAGGGCACAGGGCTTAAAACAGGGCACACACACACACACACACACACAAATAAAGACACACAATCCGGTTTCACAGTCGCCAGAGCACAGGGCTGAGAACAGCACACATACACACACACAAACAGAAACTGGTTGTGCAGTCATCAGTACACATTGCTGAGAACGGCACACACACACACACTAACACACATGCACCTAAATCTGTTGCACATTCGCCAGGGCACAGGACCGTGAACAGCAGACACAGAAACACACACACACACAAACAGGTTGCACAGTAGCTAGGGCACAGGGCTGAGAACAGAACACACACACACACACAAACCAATTTCCCAGTCACCAGAGCACGGGGCAGAGAACAGCACACACACACACACATACACACTAAAGGGTTGCAAAGTTGCCAGGGCACAGGTCTGAGAATGGCACACACACACACACACACACACGAACGCACACATACAGGTTGCACAGACTCCAGGACACAGGGCTGATAATTCACACACACACACACACACACACAAAGCGGCTGTACAGTCGCCAAGACAAAGGACTCAAAACAGCTCTAACAAACACACACACACATATACATAAATCGGTGTCACAGTCACCAGAGCACAAGCCTGAGCACAGCACACACACACACACGCACACACACAAACTAGTTGCACAGTCTCCAGGGAACAGGGCTGATAACAGCACATGCACACACACACACACACACACACACACATACACACCAACTGGTTGCACAGTCGCCAAGGGACAGGGCTGAGACCACAGACACAGACACACACACACACATAAACAAAAACCGGTTTCACAGTCGACAGGAAACAGGGCTCAGAACAAAACACACACACGCACACACACAAATTAATTGCACAGTCGCCAGGGCACAGGACTGAGAACAGCACACAAACACACACATGGACACACAAACGGGTTGCACAGTTTCCAGGACACAGGTCTGAGAATGAAACACACACACACATACACAAACACATACACCGGTTGCGCACACACCAAGGCACAGGGCTCAGAACAGCTCCAACACACACACACAGACACACACAAACCTTTGCACAGTCGCCAGGCATAGGACTGAAAACAGCAAACACACACACACAAACCTGTTGAACTGTCGCCCGGGCACAGGGCAGTGAACAGAACAAACACACACACAAACACCCAAACCGGTTACACACTTTCCCGGGCACAGGGCTGAGAATAGCACAAACACACACATACACATACACAAACTGGTTTCATAGTCGCCAGGGCACGGGGCTGAAAATGGCACACACACACACACACAAATACACACAAACCTATTGCAAAGTCACCAGGTCACAGGTCTAGAACAGGACACATACACACAGATACACACACAAACAGGTTTCACAGTCGCCAGGGCAAAGGGATGAGAAAAGCACACACACACACACACACACAAAGAAACATTCACACAAACGGGTTCCACAGTTGCCAGGGGACAGGGTTAAGAACAGCTCTAACACACACACACACACACACACACACACACATGCAAACTGATTGCACAGTCTCCAGGGTACCGCGCTGAGAAAAGAACACACATACACACACACACACACACACACACACAAACCGGTTTCACAGTCGCCAGAGCACAAGCCTGAGGACAACACAGACACACACACGCACACACACAAATGAGTTGCATGATCGCTAGAGCACAGGGCTGAGAACAGCAGACACACACCCACACACACACAGAAAACCAGTGGCACAATTGCCAGGGCTCAGGCCTGAGAATAGAACACACACACACATATATGCACACAAACACACAAAAAATGGCTGCACAGTCTCCAGGACACAGGGCTGAGAATTCACACACACACCCAAACAAACCTGTTGCACAGTTGCCAGGGCACAGCGCTGAGTATGGCACACACTCACACACACATACCAACCGGTTGAACCGTTACCAGAGCACAGGGCTGAGAACAGCACACACATACACACACACCGGTTGCACAGTCACCAGGCACAGGGCTAAGAACGGCACACAGTCACACACAAACACACACACAAACCGGTTGCACTGTCACCAGGGCACAGGCAGAGAACAGCACACACACACAAAAACACAGAAAGACACACATACAAAAAAACGGATTGCACTGTCGCCAGGGCACACGGCTGAGAACAGCACACACACACACACACGTACACACTAAAGGGTTGCAAAGTTGCCAGGGCACAGGTCTGAGAATGGCACACACACACACACACACACACACATGCACACACACTTACAGGTTGCAGAGACTCCAGGACACAGTGCTGATAATTCACACACACACACACACACACAAAGCGGCTGCACAGTCGCCAAGGCAAAGAGCTCAAAACAGCTCTAACACACACACACACATATACATAAATCGATTTCACAGTCACCAGAGCACAAGCCTGAGCACAGCACACACACACACGCACACACACAAACTAGTTTCACAGTGGCGAGGGCACAGGGCTGAAAACAGCACACACACACGCAGACAAACTGGTTGCACAGTCACCAGAGCACAGGGCTGAGAACAGCACACACACAGACACACACACACACACACACACACACACACCAGTATCACAGTCGCCAGGGCACCAGGGCTGAGAACAGCACACACACACACACACACACACACAGTCGTACAGATACTGGTTGCACAATCGCCAGGGCACAGGGCTGAGAACAGCACACACACACACACACACACACACAAACCTGTTGCACAGTTGCCACGGCACAGGGCTGAGAACGGCACACACACACACCAGTTACACTGTCACTAAGGCACAGGGCTAAAAACAGCACAAACACACACACACATATACACTCACATACATACACACACAAACCACTTGCACAGTCGCCCGGGCATATGGCTGAGAATGGCACACACACACACACACACACACACACACACACACATAGACACACCAATTTCACAGTCGCCCGGGCACAGGGCTGAGAAGAACACATACACAGACACATACACACACAAACTGCTTGCACAGTCGTCAGGGCTCAGGGCTGTGAATGGCACACACAAACACTGACACACACACACACACGAACAAACCATTGCACAGTCACCAGGGCACAGGGCTGAGAATTCAATCTTACACACACACACACAAACCTGATGCACAGTCGCCAGGGCACAGGACTGCGAACAGCACACACACACACACATACACAGAAAAACCGCTTGCACAGTCTCTAGGGCACAGGGGTCAGAACAGCACACACACGCACACAAACACACACAAACACACACACACACGCACACATAAACCGGTTGCAGAATCGCCAGGGTACAGGGCTGAGAACTGAACACACACACAGACACAAACCAGTTTTACAGTCGCCAGAGCACAAGCCTGAGAACAACACAGACACACACACGCACACACACAAATTAGTTGCACAGTTGCCAGGGCACAGGGCTGACTATGGCACACACACACACCCAACCACACACACGCACACACACAAACCGGTTTCACAGTCTCCAGGGCACAGGGCTGAGAACAGCACATACCCAATCACAAACATACACACACAAACTGTTTGCACAGTTGCCAGGGAAAGGGGCTGAGAACAGCACACACAAACACAGAAAAACTAGTTGCACTGTCGCCAGAGCACAGGGCTGAGATGGCACACACAAACACACACACACACACAAATAAACAAACCATTGCACAGTCGCCAGGGCACAGGGCTGAAAATGGCACACACACACACTCACAAACCAGTTGCACTGTCACCAGGCCACGGGTCTGAGAACAGCACACACACACACACACACACACACACATACACACAAAAACCGCTTGCACAGTCACCACGGCACAGGGTTGAGAACGGCATACACACACTCACACACACACATATACATATACATAAACTTGTTGCACATTAGCCAGGGCACAGGGCTCAGAACAGCTGTAACACACACACACACACACACACACAAAGTGGTTGTACAGTCGCCAGGGTACACGGCTGAGAACAGCACACAGACACACACAAAAACACACATGAACAAACCAGTTGCACAGTCGCCAGGGAACAGGGCTTAGAGCAGCACACACACACACACACACATACCGTTTGCACAGTCGCCAGGGTGCAGGCCTTAGAACTGCACGTACACACACGCACATACACACACAAACCGCTTACACAATCACCAGGGATAAGTCTGAGAATGGCACACACACACACACGAATACCCGCTTTCACAGTCGCTAGCACAGGGCTGAGAATGGCACACATACACACTCACACACACACATACACAAACACATAAACCGGTTGCGCACTAGCCAAGGCACAGGGCTCAGAACAGCTCTAACACACACACACACACACACACACATACCAGTTGAACAGTCTCCAGGGCACAGGGCTGAGAATTCAAACTTACACTCGACAAAATCAAACCTCTTGCACAGTTGCCAGTGCACAGACATGAGAACAGCACCCACTCACATACACAGACAAACCGCTTGCACAGTCAACAGGGCACAGGGCTGAGAAGACCACACACACACACACACACACACACACACACACACACCAGTTACACAGTCACTAAGGCACAGGGCTGAAAACAGGACAAACCACACACACACATATACACTCACACACACACACACAAACCACTTGCACAGTCACCAATTCACAGGGCTGAAACTGGCACACACACACACACACACACAAACACACACACATACACAAACCCGTTTCTCAGGCGCCAGGGCACAGGGCTGAGAACAGCATATACACACACAGACAGATGCACACACAGACACATGCACACACAGACACATGCACACACAAACTGCTTGCACAGTCGCCATGGCACATGGCTGTGAATGGCACACACACAGACACACACACACACAAACCGGTTTCACAGTTGCCAGGGCACAGGGCTGAGAACAGCACAATCACACACATACACACACACACACACGCACAGAAACATACGCAAACAATCTGCTTGCACAGTCGCCAGGGAACAGGGCTGTGAATTGCACACACAAATACACACACACACACACACACACACGACAAACCATTGCACAGTCGCCAGGGCACAGGGCTGAGAATGGCACACACACACACAGACACACAGACACACACACACACCAACCGGTTGCACAGTCTCTAGGAAACAGGGCTGAAAAGAGCACACACTTACACACACTCACACACACAAACGGTTACACAGTCGCCAGGACACAGAGATGAGAATCGCGTGCACACACACACAAACCAGTTGCACAGTCGGAAGGGCACATGGCTGAAATCAGCACACACACAGACACACACACACACACCGGTTCCCCAGTTGCCAGGGCACAAGGCTCAGGATGGCACACACATCTACACACACTTATACACAAACTGGTTGAACAATCGCCAGGGCAATGGGTTGAGAACAGCACACACACACACACACACACACACATGAACACAAACCAATATCAGAGTCGCCAGGGCACAGTGCTGATAACAGCACACACACTCAAGCCAGTTTCACATTTCCTAGACCACAGGGCTGAGAACAGCACATACACACACATACACACAGACACACAAACCGGTTGTACAGTCGCCAGGGCACAGGGCTGAGCATGGCACACACACAGACCAACACACACACAAAGAAACCAGTTTCAGAGTTGCCAGGGCAGAGGGCTGGGAACAGCACACACACACACATATACACACACACACACACTGGTTGTACAGTCGCCTGGGCACAGAGCTGAAAATGGCACACACACACACACGCACACACACGCACACACACGCACACACACACACACAGCAGTTTCACAGTCGCCAGGGCACAGGGCTGAGAAGAACACATACATACACACATACACACACAAACTGCTTGCACAGTCGTCAGGGCTCAGGGCTGTGAATGGCACACACAAACACTGACACACACACACACACAAACAAACCATTGCACAATCACCAGGGCACAGGGCTGAGAATTCCAACTTACACACACACACACACACAAACCTGATGCACAGTCGCCAGGGCACAGGGCTGAGAACAGCACACACACACAGACACACATACACAGTAAAACCGCTTGCACATTCGCTAGGACACAGGGCTAAGAACGGCGCACACACACACACACACACACACAAATAAAGACACACAATCCGGTTTCACAGTCGCCAGAGCACAGGGCTGAGAACAGCACACATACACACACACAAACACAAACTGGTTGTGCAATCATCAGTACACATTGCTGAGAACGGCACACACACACACACAGACACTAACACACATACACCTAAATCTGTTGCACATTCGCCAGGGCACAGGACCGTGAACAGCAGACACAGAAACACACACACACATAAACAGGTTGCACAGTAGCTAGGGCACAGGGCTGAGAACAGAACACACACACACACAAACCAATTTCCCAATCACCACAGCACGGGGCAGAGAACAGCACACACACACACACACACACACATACACAGTAAAGGGTTGCAAAGTTGCCAGGGCACAGGTCTGAGAATGGCACACACACACACACACACACACACGAACGCACACATACAGGTTGCACAGACTCCAGGACACAGGGCTGATAATTCACACACACACACACATACACACACACACAAAGCGGCT
>NC_082638.1:19582500-19585000 GCF_002263795.3 Bos taurus
GCACATACACACACATACACACACACACACAAACCGGTTGTACAGTCGCCAGGGCACAGGGCTGAGCATGGCACACACACAGACCAACACACACACAAAGAAACCAGTTTCAGAGTTGCCAGGGCAGAGGGCTGGGAACAGCACACACACACACATATACACACACACACACACTGGTTGTACCGGCGCCTGGGCACAGAGCTGAAAATGGCACACACACACACACGCACACACACGCACACACACGCACACACACACACACACACAGCAGTTTCACAGTCGCCAGGGCACAGGGCTGAGAAGAACACATACATACACACATACACACACAAACTGCTTGCACAGTCGTCAGGGCTCAGGGCTGTGAATGGCACACACAAACACTGACACACACACACACACAAACAAACCATTGCACAATCACCAGGGCACAGGGCTGAGAATTCCAACTTACACACACACACAAAAACCTGATGCACAGTCGCCAGGGCACAGGGCTGAGAACAGCACACACACACACACACACATACACAGAAAAACCGCTTGCCCAGTCGCTAGGACACAGGGCTAAGAACGGCGCACACACACACACACACACACACACAAATAAAGACACACAATCCGGTTTCACAGTCGCCAGAGCACAGGGCTGAGAACAGCACACATACACACACACAAACACAAACTGGTTGTGCAATCATCAGTACACATTGCTGAGAACGGCACACACACACACACACACTAACACACATACACCTAAATCTGTTGCACATTCGCCAGGGCACAGGACCGTGAACAGCAGACACAGAAACACACACACACACAAATAGGTTGCACAGTAGCTAGGGCACAGGGCTGAGAACAGAACACACACACACACAAACCAATTTCCCAATCACCACAGCACGGGGCAGAGAACAGCACACACACACACACACACACACACACTAAAGGGTTGCAAAGTTGCCAGGGCACAGGTCTGAGAATGGCACACACACACACACACACACACACACACACACACGAACGCACACATACAGGTTGCACAGACTCCAGGACACAGGGCTGATAATTCACACACACACACACACACACACACACACACACAAAGCGGCTGTACAGTCGCCAAGACAAAGGACTCAAAACAGCTCTAACAAACACACACACACATATACATAAATCGGTGTCATACTCAGCAGAGCACAACCCTGAGCACAGCACACACACACACACGCACACACACAAACTAGTTGCACAGTCTCCAGGGAAAAGGGCTGATAACAGCACATGCACACACACACACACACACACACACATACACACCAACCGGTTGCACAGTCGCCAAGGGACAGGGCTGAGACCACAGACACAGACACACACACACACATAAACAAAAACCGGTTTCACAGTCGACAGGAAACAGGGCTCAGAACAAAACACACACACGCACACACACAAATTAATTGCACAGTCGCCAGGGCACAGGACTGAGAACAGCAGACAAACACACACAGGGACACACAAACGGGTTGCACAGTATCCAGGACGCAGGTCTGAGAATGAAACACACACACACACATACACAAACACATAAACCGGTTGCGCACACACCAAGGCACAGGGCTCAGAACAGCTCGAACACACACACACAGACACACACAAACCTTTGCACAGTCGCCAGGCATAGGACTGAGAACAGCACACACACACACACATACCTGTTGAACTGTCGCCTGGGCACAGGGCAGTGAACAGAACAAACACACACACAAACACCCAAACCGGTTACACAGTTTCCAGGGCACAGGGCTGAGAATAGCACAAACACACACATTCACATACACAAACTGGTTTCACAGTCGCCAGGGCACGGGGCTGAAAATGGCACACACACACACACAAATACACACAAACCTATTGCACAGTCACCAGGTCACAGGTCTTAGAATAGGACACATACACTCAGATGCCCACACAAACAGGTTGCACAGTCGCCAGGGCAAAGGGATGAGAAAAGCACACACATACACACACACACACACACACACACACAGAAACATTCACACAAACCGGTTGCACAGTTGCCAGGGGACAGGGTTAAGAACAGCTCTAACACACAAACACGCACACACACACACACACATGCAAACTGATTGCACAGTCTCCAGGGTACAGCGCTGAGAAGAGAACACACATACACACACACACACACACACATAAACCGGTTTCACAGTCGCCAGAGCACAAGCCTGAGGACAACACAGACACACACACGCACACACACAAATGAGTTGCATGATCGCTAGCGCACAGGGCTGAGAACAGCACACACACACACACACACAAACACACACAAAACCAGTTGCACAATTGCCAGGGCTCGGGCCTGAGAATAGCACACACACACACATATATGCACACAAACACACAAAAAATGGCTGCACAGTCTCCAGGACACAGGGCTGAGAATTCACACACACACCCAAACAAACCTGTTGCA
>NC_082638.1:19590000-19595000 GCF_002263795.3 Bos taurus
CGCCAGGGAACAGGGCTGTGAATTGCACACACAAATACACACACACACACACACACGACAAACCATTGCACAGTCGCCAGGGCACAGGGCTGAGAATGGCACACACACACACAGACACACAGACACACACACACACCAACCGGTTGCACAGTCTCTAGGAAACAGGGCTGAAAAGAGCACACACTTACACACACTCACACACACAAACGGTTACACAGTCGCCAGGACACAGAGATGAGAATCGCGTGCACACACACACAAACCAGTTGCACAGTCGGAAGGGCACATGGCTGAAATCAGCACACACACAGACACACACACACACACCGGTTCCCCAGTTGCCAGGGCACAAGGCTCAGGATGGCACACACATCTACACACACATATACACAAACTGGTTGAACAATCGCCAGGGCAATGGGTTGAGAACAGCACACACACACACACACACACACATGAACACAAACCAATATCAGAGTCGCCAGGGCACAGTGCTGATAACAGCACACACACTCAAGCCAGTTTCACAGTTCCCAGACCACAGGGCTGAGACCAGCACATACACACACATACACACACACACACAAACCGGTTGTACAGTCGCCAGGGCACAGGGCTGAGCATGGCACACACACAGACCAACACACACACAAAGAAACCAGTTTCAGAGTTGCCAGGGCAGAGGGCTGGGAACAGCACACACACACACATATACACACACACACACACTGGTTGTACCGGCGCCTGGGCACAGAGCTGAAAATGGCACACACACACACACGCACACACACGCACACACACGCACACACACACACACACACAGCAGTTTCACAGTCGCCAGGGCACAGGGCTGAGAAGAACATATACATACACACATACACACACAAACTGCTTGCACAGTCGTCAGGGCTCAGGGCTGTGAATGGCACACACAAACACTGACACACACACACACACAAACAAACCATTGCACAATCACCAGGGCACAGGGCTGAGAATTCCAACTTACACACACACACAAAAACCTGATGCACAGTCGCCAGGGCACAGGGCTGAGAACAGCACACACACACACACACACATACACAGAAAAACCGCTTGCCCAGTCGCTAGGACACAGGGCTAAGAACGGCGCACACACACACACACACACACACACAAATAAAGACACACAATCCGGTTTCACAGTCGCCAGAGCACAGGGCTGAGAACAGCACACATACACACACACAAACACAAACTGGTTGTGCAATCATCAGTACACATTGCTGAGAACGGCACACACACACACACACACTAACACACATACACCTAAATCTGTTGCACATTCGCCAGGGCACAGGACCGTGAACAGCAGACACAGAAACACACACACACACAAATAGGTTGCACAGTAGCTAGGGCACAGGGCTGAGAACAGAACACACACACACACAAACCAATTTCCCAATCACCACAGCACGGGGCAGAGAACAGCACACACACACACACACACATACACACTAAAGGGTTGCAAAGTTGCCAGGGCACAGGTCTGAGAATGGCACACACACACACACACACACACACACACACACACGAACGCACACATACAGGTTGCACAGACTCCAGGACACAGGGCTGATAATTCACACACACACACACACACACACACACACACACAAAGCGGCTGTACAGTCGCCAAGACAAAGGACTCAAAACAGCTCTAACAAACACACACACACATATACATAAATCGGTGTCATACTCAGCAGAGCACAACCCTGAGCACAGCACACACACACACACGCACACACACAAACTAGTTGCACAGTCTCCAGGGAAAAGGGCTGATAACAGCACATGCACACACACACACACACACACACACATACACACCAACCGGTTGCACAGTCGCCAAGGGACAGGGCTGAGACCACAGACACAGACACACACACACACATAAACAAAAACCGGTTTCACAGTCGACAGGAAACAGGGCTCAGAACAAAACACACACACGCACACACACAAATTAATTGCACAGTCGCCAGGGCACAGGACTGAGAACAGCAGACAAACACACACAGGGACACACAAACGGGTTGCACAGTTTCCAGGACACAGGTCTGAGAATGAAACACACACACACACACATACACAAACACATAAACCGGTTGCGCACACACCAAGGCACAGGGCTCAGAACAGCTCGAACACACACACACAGACACACACAAACCTTTGCACAGTCGCCAGGCATAGGACTGAGAACAGCACACACACACACACATACCTGTTGAACTGTCGCCTGGGCACAGGGCAGTGAACAGAACAAACACACACACAAACACCCAAACCGGTTACACAGTTTCCAGGGCACAGGGCTGAGAATAGCACAAACACACACATTCACATACACAAACTGGTTTCACAGTCGCCAGGGCACGGGGCTGAAAATGGCACACACACACACACAAATACACACAAACCTATTGCACAGTCACCAGGTCACAGGTCTTAGAATAGGACACATACACTCAGATGCCCACACAAACAGGTTGCACAGTCGCCAGGGCAAAGGGATGAGAAAAGCACACACATACACACACACACACACACACACACACACAGAAACATTCACACAAACCGGTTGCACAGTTGCCAGGGGACAGGGTTAAGAACAGCTCTAACACACAAACACGCACACACACACACACACATGCAAACTGATTGCACAGTCTCCAGGGTACAGCGCTGAGAAGAGAACACACATACACACACACACACACACACATAAACCGGTTTCACAGTCGCCAGAGCACAAGCCTGAGGACAACACAGACACACACACGCACACACACAAATGAGTTGCATGATCGCTAGCGCACAGGGCTGAGAACAGCACACACACACACACACACAAACACACACAAAACCAGTTGCACAATTGCCAGGGCTCGGGCCTGAGAATAGCACACACACACACATATATGCACACAAACACACAAAAAATGGCTGCACAGTCTCCAGGACACAGGGCTGAGAATTCACACACACACCCAAACAAACCTGTTGCACAGTTGCCAGGGCACAGCGCTGAGTATGGCACACACTCACACACACAGACCAACCGGTTGAACCGTTACCAGAGCACAGGGCTGAGAACAGCACACACATACACACACACCGGTTGCACAGTCACCAGGCACAGGGCTAAGAACGGCACACAGTCACACACAAACACACACACAAACCGGTTGCACTGTCACCAGGGCACAGGGCAGAGAACAGCACACACACAAAAAAACACAGAAAGACACACATACAAAAAAACGGGTTGCACAGTCGCCAGGGACACGGCTGAGAACAGCACACACACACACACACACACACACACACACACAAAGCGGCTGCACAGTCGCCAAGGCAAAGGGCTCAAAACAGCTCTAACACACACACATACATATACATAAATCGATTTCACAGTCACCAGAGCACAAGCCTGAGCACAGCACACACACACACGCACACACACAAACTAGTTTCACAGTCGCCAGGGCACAGGGCTGAAAACAGCACACACACACGCAGACAAACTGGTTGCACAGTCGCCAGAGCACAGGGCTGAGAACAGCACACACAAACACACACACACACACACACACACACAAAGGTTTGCATAGTTGTCAGCACACAGGTCTGAGAATGTCTCACACAGACATACGCACACACACACAAACCGGTTGCACAGTCTCCAGGGCACAGGGCTGAGAATTCAAACTTACACACATACACACACACACAAACCTGTGGCACAGTTGCCAGGCCACAGGGTTGAGAACAGCACACACTCACACACACAGACAAACGGGTTGCACAGTGGCCAGGGCACAGGGCTGAAATCAGCACACAAACACACACACACAAACACCGGTTACACTGTCACTAAGGCACAGGACTGAAAACAGCACCAACACACACACACATATACACTCACACACATACACACACAACCTCTTGCAAAGTCGTCAGTGACCAGGGCTGAGAACGGAACACACACACACACACACACACACACACACACACACATAAACCAGTTTCACAGTCGCCAGGGCACAGTGCTGAGAACAGCACATACACACACACACACATACGAACACAAACTGCTTGCATAATTGCCAGGGCAAAGGGCTGAGAATGGCACACACAAACACACACACACACAAATGAACAAACCATTGCACAGTCGCCAGGGCACAGGGCTGAAAATGGCACACACACACACTCACAAACCGGTTGCACGGTCACCAGGCCACGGGTCTGAGAACAGCACACACACACACACAAACCGCCTGCACAGTCACCACGGCACAGGGTTGAGAACGGCATACACAGTCACACACACACATAAACATATATATAAAATTGTTGCACAGTTGCCAGGGCACAGGGCTGAGAACAGCTCTAACATACACACACATACACACAAACTGGTTGTCCAGTCGCCAGGGTACACGGCTGAGAACAGCACACAGACACACACAAAAACACACATGAACAAACAGGTTGCACAGTCTCCAGGGCACAGGGCTGAAAAGAGCACACAGTTACACACACTCACACACACAAACGGTTACACATCGCCAGGACACAGAGATGAGAATCGCGTGCACACACACACACACACACACACAAACCAGTTGCACAGTCGGAAGGGCACATGGCTTAAATAAGCACACACAGACACACACACACCAGTTCCCCAGTTGACAGGACACAAGGCTCAGGATGGCACACACACCTACACACACATATACACAAACTGGTTGAACAATCGCCAGGGCAAAGTGTTGAGAAGAGCACACACACACACACACACACACACACACAGGCGTACAGATACTGGTTGCACAATCGCCAGGGCACAGGGCTGAGAAGAGCACACACACACACACGCACACACACACAAACCTGTTGCACAGTTGCCAGGGCACAGGGCTGAGAACGGCACACACACA
>NC_082638.1:19600000-19602500 GCF_002263795.3 Bos taurus
ATACCTGTTGAACTGTCGCCTGGGCACAGGGCAGTGAACAGAACAAACACACACACAAACACCCAAACCGGTTACACAGTTTCCAGGGCACAGGGCTGAGAATAGCACAAACACACACATTCACATACACAAACTGGTTTCACAGTCGCCAGGGCACGGGGCTGAAAATGGCACACACACACACACAAATACACACAAACCTATTGCACAGTCACCAGGTCACAGGTCTTAGAATAGGACACATACACTCAGATGCCCACACAAACAGGTTGCACAGTCGCCAGGGCAAAGGGATGAGAAAAGCACACACATACACACACACACACACACACACACAGAAACATTCACACAAACCGGTTGCACAGTTGCCAGGGGACAGGGTTAAGAACAGCTCTAACACACAAACACGCACACACACACACACACATGCAAACTGATTGCACAGTCTCCAGGGTACAGCGCTGAGAAGAGAACACACATACACACACACACACACACACATAAACCGGTTTCACAGTCGCCAGAGCAGAAGCCTGAGGACAACACAGACACACACACGCACACACACAAATGAGTTGCATGATCGCTAGCGCACAGGGCTGAGAACAGCACACACACACACACACACAAACACACACAAAACCAGTTGCACAATTGCCAGGGCTCGGGCCTGAGAATAGCACACACACACACATATATGCACACAAACACACAAAAAATGGCTGCACAGTCTCCAGGACACAGGGCTGAGAATTCACACACACACCCAAACAAACCTGTTGCACAGTTGCCAGGGCACAGCGCTGAGTATGGCACACACTCACACACACAGACCAACCGGTTGAACCGTTACCAGAGCACAGGGCTGAGAACAGCACACACATACACACACACCGGTTGCACAGTCACCAGGCACAGGGCTAAGAACGGCACACAGTCACACACAAACACACACACAAACCGGTTGCACTGTCACCAGGGCACAGGGCAGAGAACAGCACACACACAAAAAAACACAGAAAGACACACATACAAAAAAACGGGTTGCACAGTCGCCAGGGACACGGCTGAGAACAGCACACACACACACACACACACACACACACACACAAAGCGGCTGCACAGTCGCCAAGGCAAAGGGCTCAAAACAGCTCTAACACACACACATACATATACATAAATCGATTTCACAGTCACCAGAGCACAAGCCTGAGCACAGCACACACACACACGCACACACACAAACTAGTTTCACAGTCGCCAGGGCACAGGGCTGAAAACAGCACACACACACGCAGACAAACTGGTTGCACAGTCGCCAGAGCACAGGGCTGAGAACAGCACACACAAACACACACACACACACACACACACACAAAGGTTTGCATAGTTGTCAGCACACAGGTCTGAGAATGTCTCACACAGACATACGCACACACACACAAACCGGTTGCACAGTCTCCAGGGCACAGGGCTGAGAATTCAAACTTACACACATACACACACACACAAACCTGTGGCACAGTTGCCAGGCCACAGGGTTGAGAACAGCACACACTCACACACACAGACAAACGGGTTGCACAGTGGCCAGGGCACAGGGCTGAAATCAGCACACAAACACACACACACAAACACCGGTTACACTGTCACTAAGGCACAGGACTGAAAACAGCACCAACACACACACACATATACACTCACACACATACACACACAACCTCTTGCAAAGTCGTCAGTGACCAGGGCTGAGAACGGAACACACACACACACACACACACACACACACACACACATAAACCAGTTTCACAGTCGCCAGGGCACAGTGCTGAGAACAGCACATACACACACACACACATACGAACACAAACTGCTTGCATAATTGCCAGGGCAAAGGGCTGAGAATGGCACACACAAACACACACACACACAAATGAACAAACCATTGCACAGTCGCCAGGGCACAGGGCTGAAAATGGCACACACACACACTCACAAACCGGTTGCACGGTCACCAGGCCACGGGTCTGAGAACAGCACACACACACACACAAACCGCCTGCACAGTCACCACGGCACAGGGTTGAGAACGGCATACACAGTCACACACACACATAAACATATATATAAAATTGTTGCACAGTTGCCAGGGCACAGGGCTGAGAACAGCTCTAACATACACACACATACACACAAACTGGTTGTCCAGTCGCCAGGGTACACGGCTGAGAACAGCACACAGACACACACAAAAACACACATGAACAAACAGGTTGCACAGTCTCCAGGGCACAGGGCTGAAAAGAGCACACAGTTACACACACTCACACACACAAACGGTTACACATCGCCAGGACACAGAGATGAGAATCGCGTGCACACACACACACACACACACACAAACCAGTTGCACAGTCGGAAGGGCACATGGCTTAAATAAGCACACACAGACACACACACACCAGTTCCCCAGTTGACAGGACACAAGGCTCAGGATGGC
>NC_082638.1:19605000-19607500 GCF_002263795.3 Bos taurus
AGGTTGCACAGTCGCCAGGGCAAAGGGATGAGAAAAGCACACACACACACACACACACACACACACACAGAAACATTCACACAAACCGGTTGCACAGTTGCCAGCGGACAGGGTTAAGAACAGCTCTAACACACACACACACAGACACACACACACACACACACGCAAACTGATTGCACAGTCTCCAGGGTACAGCGCTGAGAAAAGAACACACATACACACACACACACACACACACACACACACATAAACCGGTTTCACAGTCTCCAGGGCACAAGCCTGAGGATAACACAGACAGACACGCACAAACACAAATGAGTTGCATGATCGCCAGCGCACAGGGCTGAGAACAGCACACACACACACACACACACACACAAAACCAGTTGCACAATTGCCAGGGCTCGGGCCTGAGAATAGCACACACACACACATATATATGCACACAAACACACAAAAAATGGCTGCACAGTCTCCAGGACACAGGGCTGAGAATTCACACACACACCCAAACAAACCTGTTGCACAGTTGCCAGGGCACAGCGCTGAGTATGGCACACACACACACAGACAGATGCACACACAGACAGATGCACACACAGACACATGCACACACAAACTGCTTGCACAGTCACCATGGCACATGGCTGTGAATGGCACACACACAGACACACACACACACAAACCGGTTTCACAGTTGCCAGGGCACAGGGCTGAGAACAGCACATACACACACACACACACACACACACACGCACAGAAACATACGCAAACAATCTGCTTGCACAGTCGCCAGGGAACAGGGCTGTGAATTGCACACACAAATACACACACACACACACACACGACAAACCATTGCACAGTCGCCAGGGCACAGGGCTGAGAATGGCACACACACACACAGACACACAGACACACACACACACCAACCGGTTGCACAGTCTCTAGGAAACAGGGCTGAAAAGAGCACACACTTACACACACTCACACACACAAACTGTTACACAGTCGCCAGGACACAGAGATGAGAATCGCGTGCACACACACACAAACCAGTTGCACAGTCGGAAGGGCACATGGCTGAAATCAGCACACACACAGACACACACACACACACCGGTTCCCCAGTTGCCAGGGCACAAGGCTCAGGATGGCACACACATCTACACACACATATACACAAACTGGTTGAACAATCGCCAGGGCAATGGGTTGAGAACAGCACACACACACACACACACACACATGAACACAAACCAATATCAGAGTCGCCAGGGCACAGTGCTGATAACAGCACACACACTCAAGCCAGTTTCACAGTTCCCAGACCACAGGGCTGAGAACAGCACATACACACACATACACACACACACACAAACCGGTTGTACAGTCGCCAGGGCACAGGGCTGAGCATGGCACACACACAGACCAACACACACACAAAGAAACCAGTTTCAGAGTTGCCAGGGCAGAGGGCTGGGAACAGCACACACACACACATATACACACACACACACACTGGTTGTACCGGCGCCTGGGCACAGAGCTGAAAATGGCACACACACACACACGCACACACACGCACACACACACACACACACAGCAGTTTCACAGTCGCCAGGGCACAGGGCTGAGAAGAACACATACATACACACATACACACACAAACTGCTTGCACAGTCGTCAGGGCTCAGGGCTGTGAATGGCACACACAAACACTGACACACACACACACACAAACAAACCATTGCACAATCACCAGGGCACAGGGCTGAGAATTCCAACTTACACACACACACAAAAACCTGATGCACAGTCGCCAGGGCACAGGGCTGAGAACAGCACACACACACACACACACATACACAGAAAAACCGCTTGCCCAGTCGCTAGGACACAGGGCTAAGAACGGCGCACACACACACACACACACACACACAAATAAAGACACACAATCCGGTTTCACAGTCGCCAGAGCACAGGGCTGAGAACAGCACACATACACACACACAAACACAAACTGGTTGTGCAATCATCAGTACACATTGCTGAGAACGGCACACACACACACACACACTAACACACATACACCTAAATCTGTTGCACATTCGCCAGGGCACAGGACCGTGAACAGCAGACACAGAAACACACACACACACAAATAGGTTGCACAGTAGCTAGGGCACAGGGCTGAGAACAGAACACACACACACACAAACCAATTTCCCAATCACCACAGCACGGGGCAGAGAACAGCACACACACACACACACACACATACACACTAAAGGGTTGCAAAGTTGCCAGGGCACAGGTCTGAGAATGGCACACACACACACACACACACACACACGAACGCACACATACAGGTTGCACAGACTCCAGGACACAGGGCTGATAATTCACACACACACACACACACACACACACACACACACAAAGCGGCTGTACAGTCGCCAAGACAAAGGACTCAAAACAGCTCTAACAAACACACACACAC
>NC_082638.1:19615000-19620000 GCF_002263795.3 Bos taurus
ACACAGGTCTGAGAATGAAACACACACACACACATACACAAACACATAAACCGGTTGTGCACACACCAAGGCACAGGGCTCAGAACAGCTCGAACACACACACACAGACACACACAAACCTTTGCACAGTCGCCAGGCATAGGACTGAGAACAGCACACACACACACACAAACCTGTTGAACTGTCGCCTGGGCACAGGGCAGTGAACAGAACAAACACACACACAAACACCCAAACCGGTTACACAGTTTCCAGGGCACAGGGCTGAGAATAGCACAAACACACACATTCACATACACAAACTGGTTTCATAGTCGCCAGGGCACGGGGCTGAAAATGGCACACACACACACACACAAATACACACAAACCTATTGCACAGTCACCAGGTCACAGGTCTTAGAACAGGACACATACACACAGATGCACACACAAACAGGTTGCACAGTCGCCAGGGCAAAGGGATGAGAAAAGCACACACATACACACACACACACACACACACAGAAACATTCACACAAACCGGTTGCACAGTTGCCAGGGGACAGGGTTAAGAACAGCTCTAACACACACACACACACACACACACACACACACACATGCAAACTGATTGCACAGTCTCCAGGGTACAGCGCTGAGAAGAGAACACACATACACACACACACACACACATAAACCGGTTTCACAGTCGCCAGAGCACAAGCCTGAGGACAACACAGACACACACACGCACACACACAAATGAGTTGCATGATCGCTAGCGCACAGGGCTGAGAACAGCACACACACACACACACACAAACACACACAAAACCAGTTGCACAATTGCCAGGGCTCGGGCCTGAGAATAGCACACACACACACATATATGCACACAAACACACAAAAAATGGCTGCACAGTCTCCAGGACACAGGGCTGAGAATTCACACACACACCCAAACAAACCTGTTGCACAGTTGCCAGGGCACAGCGCTGAGTATGGCACACACTCACACACACAGACAAACCGGTTGAACCATTACCAGAGCACATGGCTGAGAACAGCACACACACACACACACACCGGTTGCACAGTCACCAGGCACAGGGCTAAGAACGGCACACAGTCACACACAAACACACACACAAACCGGTTGCACTGTCACCAGGGCACAGGGCAGAGAACAGCACACACACAAAAAAACACAGAAAGACACACATACAAAAAAACGGGTTGCACAGTCACCAGGGACACGGCTGAGAACAGCACACACACACATACACACTAAAGGGTTGCAAAGTTGCCAGGGCACAGGTCTGAGAATGGCACACACACACACACACATACACACATGCACACACACTTACAGGTTGCAGAGACTCCAGGACACAGTGCTGATAATTCACACACACACACACACACACACACACACACAAAGCGGCTGCACAGTCGCCAAGGCAAAGGGCTCAAAACAGCTCTAACACACACACACACATATACATAAATCGATTTCACAGTCACCAGAGCACAAGCCTGAGCACAGCACACACACACACGCACACACACAAACTAGTTTCACATTCGCCAGGGCACAGGGCTGAAAACAGCACACACACACGCAGACAAACTGGTTGCACAGTCGCCAGAGCACAGGGCTGAGAACAGCACACACAAACACACACACACACACACAAAGGGTTGCATAGTTGTCAGCACACAGGTCTGAGAATGTCTCACACAGACATACGCACACACACACAAACCGGTTGCACAGTCTCCAGGGCACAGGGCTGAGAATTCAAACTTACACACATACACACACACACAAACCTGTGGCACAGTTGCCAGGCCACAGGGTTGAGAACAGCACACACTCACACACACAGACAAATGGGTTGCACAGTGGCCAGGGCACAGGGCTGAAATCAGCACACAAACACACACACACAAACACCGGTTACACTGTCACTAAGGCACAGGACTGAAAACAGCACCAACACACACACACATATACACTCACACACATACACACACAACCTCTTGCAAAGTCGTCAGTGACCAGGGCTGAGAACGGAACACACACACACACACACACACACACACATAAACCAGTTTCACAGTCGCCAGGGCACAGTGCTGAGAACAGCACATACACACACACACACATACGAACACAAACTGCTTGCATAATTGCCAGGGCAAAGGGCTGAGAATGGCACACACAAACACACACACACACAAATGAACAAACCATTGCACAGTCGCCAGGGCACAGGGCTGAAAATGGCACACACACACACTCACAAACCGGTTGCACGGTCACCAGGCCACGGGTCTGAGAACAGCACACACACACACACACAAACCGCCTGCACAGTCACCACGGCACAGGGTTGAGAACGGCATACACAGTCACACACACACATAAACATACATATAAACTTGTTGCACAGTTGCCAGGGCACAGGGCTGAGAACAGCTGTAACATACACACACATATACACAAACTGGTTGTCCAGTCACCAGGGTACACGGCTGAGAACAGCACACAGACACACACAAAAACACACATGAACAAACCGGTTGCACAGTCTCCAGGGCACAGGGCTGAAAAGAGCACACATTTATACACACTCACACACACAAACGGTTACACATCGCCAGGACACAGAGATGATAATCGCGTGCACACACACACACACACACACAAACCAGTTGCACAGTCGGAAGGGCACATGGCTTAAATAAGCACACACACAGACACACACACACCAGTTCCCCAGTTGACAGGACACAAGGCTCAGGATGGCACACACACCTACACACACATATACACAAACTGGTTGAACAATCGCCAGGGCAAAGTGTTGAGAAGAGCACACACATACACACACACACAGGCGTACAGATACTGGTTGCACAATCGCCAGGGCACAGGGCTGAGAACAGCACACACACACACACACGCACACACACACAAACCTGTTGCACAGTCACCTGGGCACAGAGCTGAAAATGGCACACACACACACAAACAACTGCTTGCACAGTCGCCTGGACACAGAGATGAGAATCACACACACACACACACGCACACACACACAAACCTTTTGCACAGTTGCCAGGGCACAGGGCTGAGAACGGCACACACACACAGCAGTTACACTGTCACTAAGGCACAGGGCTAAAAACAGCACAAACACACACACACACATATACATTCACACACATACACACACAAACTGCTTGCACAATCACCAGCGCACATGGCTGAGAATGGCACACACACACAAACACACACACACACCAGTTTCACAGTCGCCAGGGCACAGGGCTGAGAAGAACACATACATACATACGTACACACACAAACTGCTTGCACAGTCGTCCGGGCTCAGGGCTGTAAATGGCACACACAAACACTGACACACACACACACACAAACAAACCATTGCACAATCACCAGGGCACAGGGCTGAGAATTCAAACTTACACACACACAGAGAAACCTGATGCACAGTCGCCAGGGCACAGGGCTGAGAACAGCACATGCACACACACACACACACACACACACACACACACACACACACACACATACACACCAACCGGTTGCACAGTCGCCAAGGGACATGGCTGAGAACCCCAGACACACACACACACATAAACAAAAACCGGTCACAGTCGACAGGAAACAGGGCTCAGAACAAAACACACACACGCACACACACAATTTAATTGCACAGTCGCCAGGGCACAGGACTGAGAACAGCACACAAACACACACAGGGACACACAAACGGGTTGCACAGTTTCCAGGACGCAGGTCTGAGAATGAAACACACACACACACATACACAAACACATAAACCGGTTGCGCACACACCAAGGCACAGGGCTCAGAACAGCTCGAACACACACACACAGACACACACAAACCTTTGCACAGTCACCAGGCATAGGACTGAGAACAGCACACACACACACACAAACCTGTTGAACTGTCGCCTGGGCACAGGGCAGTGAACAGAACAAACACACACACAAACACCCAAACCGGTTACACAGTTTCCAGGGCACAGGGCTGAGAATAGCACAAACACACACATACACATACACAAACTGGTTTCATAGTCGCCAGGGCACGGGGCGGAAAATGGCACTCACACACACACACACAAATACACACAAACCTATTGCACAGTCACCAGGTCACAGGTCTTGGAACAGGACACATACACACAGATGCCCACACAAACAGGTTGCACAGTCGCCAGGGCAAAGGGATGAGAAAAGCACACTCACACACACACACTCACACACATACAGAAACATTCACACAAACCGGTTGCACAGTTGCCAGGGGACAGGGTAAAGAACAGCTCTAACACACACACACACACACACACACATGCAAACAGATTGCACAGTCTCCAGGGTACAGCGCTGAGAACAGAACACACATACACACACACACACACACATAAACCGGTTTCACAGTCGCCAGAGCACAAGCCTGAGGACAACACATACACACACATGCACAAACACAAATGAGTTGCATGATCGCCAGGGCACAGGGCTGAGAACAGCACACACACACACACACACACACACAAAACCAGTTGCACAATTGCCAGGGCTCGGGTCTGAGAATAGCACACACACACACATATATGCACACAAACACACAAAAAATGGCTGCACAGTCTCCAGGACACAGGGCTGAGAATTCACACACACACCCAAACAAACCTGTTGCACAGTTGCCAGGGCACAGCGCTGAGTATGGCACACACTCACACACACACACAAACCGGTTGAACCGTTACCAGAGCACAGGGCTGAGAACAGCACACACATACACACACACCGGTTGCACAGTCACCAGGCACAGGGCTAAGAACGGCACACAGTCACACACAAACACACACACAAACCAGTTGCACTGTCACCAGGGCACAGGGCAGAGAACAGCACACACACACAAAAACACAGAAAGACACACATACAAAAAA
>NC_082638.1:19625000-19627500 GCF_002263795.3 Bos taurus
AACCAGTTGCACAGTTGGAAGGGCACATGGCTGAAATCAGCACACAGAGACACACACACACACACCGGTTCCCCAGTTGCCAGGGCACAAGCCTCAGGATGGCACACACATCTACACACACATATACACAAACTGGTTGAACAATCGCCAGGGCAATGGGTTGAGAACAGCACACACACACACACACACACACACACACACACCTGTTGAACTGTCGCCTGGGCACAGGGCAGTGAACAGAACAAACACACACACAAACACCGAAACCGGTTACACAGTTTCCTGGGCACAGGGCTGAGAATAGCACAAACACACTCAAACACATACACAAACTGGTTTCATAGTCGCCAGGGCACGGGGCTGAAAATGGCACACATACACACACAAATACACACAAACCTATTGCACAGTCACCAGGTCACAGGTCTTAGAAAAGGACACATACACACGGATACACACACAAACCGGTTGCACAGTTGCCAGGGGACAGGGTTAAGAACAGCTCTAACACACACACACACAGACACACACACACACACCGGTTCCCCAGTTGCCAGGGCACAAGGCTCAGGATGGCACACACATCTACACACACATATACACAAACTGGTTGAACAATCGCCAGGGCAATGGGTTGAGAACAGCACACACACACACACACACACACATGAACACAAACCAATATCAGAGTCGCCAGGGCACAGTGCTGATAACAGCACACACACTCAAGCCAGTTTCACAGTTCCCAGACCACAGGGCTGAGAACAGCACATACACACACATACACACACACACACAAACCGGTTGTACAGTCGCCAGGGCACAGGGCTGAGCATGGCACACACACAGACCAACACACACACAAAGAAACCAGTTTCAGAGTTGCCAGGGCAGAGGGCTGGGAACAGCACACACACACACATACACACACACACACACACAGGTGGTACAGGCGCCTGGGCACAGAGCTGAAAATGGCACACACACACACACGCACACACACGCACACACACACACACACACAGCAGTTTCACAGTCGCCAGGGCACAGGGTGAGAAGAACACATACATACACACATACACACACAAACTGCTTGCACAGTCATCAGGGCTCAGGGCTGTGAATGGCACACACAAACTGACACACACACACACACAAACAAACCATTGCACAATCACCAGGGCACAGGGCTGAGAATTCCAACTTAAACACACACACAAAAACCTGATGCACAGTCGCCAGGGCACAGGGCTGAGAACAGCACACACACACACACACACATACACAGAAAAACCGCTTGCACATTCGCTAGGACACAGGGCTAAGAACGGCGCACACACACACACACACACACAAATAAAGACACACAATGCGGTTTCACAGTCGCCAGAGCACAGGGCTGAGAACAGCACACATACACACACACAAACACAAACTGGTTGTGCAATCATCAGTACACATTGCTGAGAACGGCACACACACACACACACACACTAACACACATACACCTAAATCTGTTGCACATTCGCCAGGGCACAGGACCGTGAACAGCAGACACAGAAACACACACACACACAAACAGGTTGCACAGTAGCTAGGGCACAGGGCTGAGAACAGAACACACACACACACAAACCAATTTCCCAATCACCACAGCACGGGGCAGAGAACAGCACACACACACACACACACATACACAGTAAAGGGTTGCAAAGTTGCCAGGGCACAGGTCTGAGAATGGCACACACACACACACACACACACACGAACGCACACATACAGGTTGCACAGACTCCAGGACACAGGGCTGATAATTCACACACACACACACACACACACACACACACACAAAGCGGCTGTACAGTCGCCAAGACAAAGGACTCAAAACAGCTCTAACAAACACACACACACATATACATAAATCGGTGTCATACTCAGCAGAGCACAACCCTGAGCACAGCACACACACACACACGCACACACACAAACTAGTTGCACAGTCTCCAGGGAAAAGGGCTGATAACAGCACATGCACACACACACACACACACACACACACACACACACACACACACCAACCGGTTGCACAGTCGCCAAGGGACAGGGCTGAGACCACAGACACAGACACACACACACACACATAAACAAAAACCGGTTTCACAGTCGACAGGAAACAGGGCTCAGAACAAAACACACACACGCACACACACAAATTAATTGCACAGTCGCCAGGGCACAGGACTGAGAACAGCAGACAAACACACACAGGGACACACAAACGGGTTGCACAGTTTCCAGGACACAGGTCTGAGAATGAAACACACACACACACACATACACAAACACATAAACCGGTTGTGCACACACCAAGGCACAGGGCTCAGAACAGCTCGAACACACACACACAAACCTTTGCACAGTCGCCAGGCATAGGACTGAGAACAGCACACACACACACACAAACCTGTTGAACTGTCGCCTGGGCACAGGGCAGTGAACA
>NC_082638.1:19630000-19632500 GCF_002263795.3 Bos taurus
GTCGGAAGGGCACATGGCTTAAATAAGCACACACACAGACACACACACACCAGTTCCCCAGTTGACAGGACACAAGGCTCAGGATGGCACACACACCTACACACACATATACACAAACTGGTTGAACAATCGCCAGGGCAAAGTGTTGAGAAGAGCACACACACACACACACACACAGGCATACAGATACTGGTTGCACAATCGCCAGGGCACAGGGCTGAGAACAGCACACACACACACACACGCACACACACACAAACCTGTTGCACAGTCACCTGGGCACAGAGCTGAAAATGGCACACACACACACAAACAACTGCTTGCACAGTCGCCTGGACACAGAGATGAGAATCACACACACACACACACGCACACACACACAAACCTTTTGCACAGTTGCCAGGGCACAGGGCTGAGAACGGCACACACACACAGCAGTTACACTGTCACTAAGGCACAGGGCTAAAAACAGCACAAACACACACACACACATATACATTCACACACATACACACACAAACTGCTTGCACAATCACCAGCGCACATGGCTGAGAATGGCACACACACACAAACACACACACACACCAGTTTCACAGTCGCCAGGGCACAGGGCTGAGAAGAACACATACATACATACGTACACACACAAACTGCTTGCACAGTCGTCCGGGCTCAGGGCTGTAAATGGCACACACAAACACTGACACACACACACACACAAACAAACCATTGCACAATCACCAGGGCACAGGGCTGAGAATTCAAACTTACACACACACAGAGAAACCTGATGCACAGTCGCCAGGGCACAGGGCTGAGAACAGCACATGCACACACACACACACACACACACACACACATACACACCAACCGGTTGCACAGTCGCCAAGGGACATGGCTGAGAACCCCAGACACACACACACACATAAACAAAAACCGGTCACAGTCGACAGGAAACAGGGCTCAGAACAACACACACACACGCACACACACAATTTAATTGCACAGTCGCCAGGGCACAGGACTGAGAACAGCACACAAACACACACAGGGACACACAAACGGGTTGCACAGTTTCCAGGACGCAGGTCTGAGAATGAAACACACACACACACATACACAAACACATAAACCGGTTGCGCACACACCAAGGCACAGGGCTCAGAACAGCTCGAACACACACACACAGACACACACAAACCTTTGCACAGTCACCAGGCATAGGACTGAGAACAGCACACACACACACACAAACCTGTTGAACTGTCGCCTGGGCACAGGGCAGTGAACAGAACAAACACACACACAAACACCCAAACCGGTTACACAGTTTCCAGGGCACAGGGCTGAGAATAGCACAAACACACACATACACATACACAAACTGGTTTCATAGTCGCCAGGGCACGGGGCGGAAAATGGCACTCACACACACACACACAAATACACACAAACCTATTGCACAGTCACCAGGTCACAGGTCTTGGAACAGGACACATACACACAGATGCCCACACAAACAGGTTGCACAGTCGCCAGGGCAAAGGGATGAGAAAAGCACACTCACACACACACACTCACACACATACAGAAACATTCACACAAACCGGTTGCACAGTTGCCAGGGGACAGGGTAAAGAACAGCTCTAACACACACACACACACACACACACATGCAAACAGATTGCACAGTCTCCAGGGTACAGCGCTGAGAACAGAACACACATACACACACACACACACACATAAACCGGTTTCACAGTCGCCAGAGCACAAGCCTGAGGACAACACAGACACACACACGCACAAACACAAATGAGTTGCATGATCGCTAGCGCACAGGGCTGAGAACAGCACACACACACACACACACACACACAAAACCAGTTGCACAATTGCCAGGGCTCGGGTCTGAGAATAGCACACACACACACATATATGCACACAAACACACAAAAAATGGCTGCACAGTCTCCAGGACACAGGGCTGAGAATTCACACACACACCCAAACAAACCTGTTGCACAGTTGCCAGGGCACAGCGCTGAGTATGGCACACACTCACACACACAGACAAACCGGTTGAACCGTTACCAGAGCACAGGGCTGAGAACAGCACACACATACACACACACCGGTTGCACAGTCACCAGGCACAGGGCTAAGAACGGCACACAGTCACACACAAACACACACACAAACCAGTTGCACTGTCACCAGGGCACAGGGCAGAGAACAGCACACACACACAAAAACACAGAAAGACACACATACAAAAAAACGGGTTGCACAGTCGCCAGGGCACATGGCTGAGAACAGCACACACACACACACACATACACACTAAAGGGTTGCAAAGTTGCCAGGGCACAGGTCTGAGAATGGCACACATAAACACACACACACACATGCACACACACTTACAGGTTGCAGAGACTCCAGGACACAGTGCTGATAATTCACACACACACACACACACACACACACACACAAAGCGGCT
>NC_082638.1:19635000-19637500 GCF_002263795.3 Bos taurus
AACACACAAATGAACAAACCATTGCACAGTCGCCAGGGCACAGGGCTGAAAATGGCACACACACACACTCACAAACCAGTTGCACTGTCACCAGGAAACGGGTCTGAGAACAGCACACACAAACACTCACACACATACACACAAAAACCGCTTGCACAGTCACCACGGCACAGGGTTGAGAACGGCATACACACACTCACACACACACATAAACATACACATAAACTTGTTGCACAGTAGCCAGGGCACAGGGCTCAGAACAGCTGTAACACACACACACACACACAAACAAGTTGTCCAGTCGCCAGGGTACACGGCTGAGAACAGCACAGAGACACACACAAAAACACACATGAACAAACCAGTTGCACAGTCACCAGGGAACAGGGCTTAAAACAGCACACACACACACACACACACACATACCGTTTGCACAGTCGCCAGGGTGCAGGGCTTAGAACTGCACGTACACACACGCACATACACACACAAACCGCTTACACAATCACCAGGGATAAGTCTGAGAATGGCACACACACACACACGAATACCCGCTTTCACAGTCGCTAGCACAGGGCTGAGAATGGCACACATACACACTCACACACACACATACACAAACACATAAACCAGTTGCGCACTAGCCAAGGCACAGGGCTCAGAACAGCTATAACACACACACACACACACACACACACACATACCAGTTGAACAGTCTCCAGGGCACAGGGCTGAGAATTCAAACTCACACTCGACAAAAACAAACCTCTTGCACAGTTGCCAGTGCACAGGCATGAGAACAGCATGCACTCACATACACAGACAAAACGCTTGCACAGTCAACAGGGCACAGGGCTGAGAAGAGCACACACACACACACACACACACAAACCAGTTGCACAGTTGGAAGGGCACATGGCTGAAATCAGCACACAGAGACACACACACACACACCGGTTCCCCAGTTGCCAGGGCACAAGCCTCAGGATGGCACACACATCTAAACACACATATACACAAACTGGTTGAACAATCGCCAGGGCAATGGGTTGAGAACAGCACACACACACACACACACACACACACACACACACACACACCTGTTGAACTGTCGCCTGGGCACAGGGCAGTGAACAGAACAAACACACACACAAACACCCAAACCGGTTACACAGTTTCCTGGGCACAGGGCTGAGAATAGCACAAACACACTCAAACACATACACAAACTGGTTTCATAGTCGCCAGGGCACGGGGCTGAAAATGGCACACGTACACACACAAATACACACAAACCTATTGCACAGTCACCAGGTCACAGGTCTTAGAAAAGGACACATACACACGGATACACACACAAACCGGTTGCACAGTTGCCAGGGGACAGGGTTAAGAACAGCTCTAACACACACACACACAGACACACACACACACACCGGTTCCCCAGTTGCCAGGGCACAAGGCTCAGGATGGCACACACATCTACACACACATATACACAAACTGGTTGAACAATCGCCAGGGCAATGGGTTGAGAACAGCACACACACACACACACACACACACACACACATGAACACAAACCAATATCAGAGTCGCCAGGGCACAGTGCTGATAACAGCACACACACTCAAGCCAGTTTCACAGTTCCCAGATCACAGGGCTGAGAACAGCACATACACACACATACACACACACACACAAACCGGTTGTACAGTCGCCAGGGCACAGGGCTGAGCATGGCACACACACAGACCAACACACACACAAAGAAACCAGTTTCAGAGTTGCCAGGGCAGAGGGCTGGGAACAGCACACACACACACATATACACACACACATACACTGGTTGTACAGGCGCCTGGGCACAGAGCTGAAAATGGCACACACACACACACGCACACACACGCACACACACACACACACACACAGCAGTTTCACAGTCGCCAGGGCACAGGGCTGAGAAGAACACATACATACACACATACACACACAAACTGCTTGCACAGTCATCAGGGCTCAGGGCTGTGAATGGCACACACAAACACTGACACACACACACACACAAACAAACCATTGCACAATCACCAGGGCACAGGGCTGAGAATTCCAACTTACACACAAACACAAAAACCTGATGCACAGTCGCCAGGGCACAGGGCTGAGAACAGCACACACACACACACACACATACACAGAAAAACCGCTTGCACATTCGCTAGGACACAGGGCTAAGAACGGCGCGCACACACACACACACACACAAATAAAGACACACAATGCGGTTTCACAGTCGCCAGAGCACAGGGCTGAGAACAGCACACATACACACACACAAACACAAACTGTTTGTGCAGTCTTCAGTACACATTGCTGAGAACGGCACACACACACACACACACTAACACACATACACCTAAATCTGTTGCACATTCGCCAGGGCACAGGACCGTGAACAGCAGACACAGAAACACACACACACACACAAACAGGTTGCACA
>NC_082638.1:19642500-19647500 GCF_002263795.3 Bos taurus
GGCTGAGAATGGCACACACAAACACACACACACACAAATGAACAAACCATTGCACAGTCGCCAGGTCACAGGGCTGAAAATGGCACACACACACACTCACAAACGGGTTGCACGGTCACCAGGCCACGGGTCTGAGAACAGCACACACACACACACAAACCGCCTGCACAGTCACCACGGCACAGGGTTGAGAACGGCATACACACTCACACACACACATAAACATACATATAAACTAGTTGCACAGTTGCCAGGGCACAGGGCTGAGCACAGCTGTAACACACACACACATACACACAAACTGGTTGTACAGTCGCCAGGGTACACGGCTGAGAACAGCACACAGACACACACAAAAACACACATGAACAAACCGGTTGCACAGTCGCCAGGGCACAGGGCTGAAAAGAGCACACACTTACACACACTCACACACACAAACGGTTACACATCGCCAGGACACAGAGATGAGAATCGCGTGCACGCACACACACACACACACAAACAAGTTGCACAGTCGGAAGGGCACATGGATTAAATAAGCACACACACAGACACACACACACCAGTTCCCCAGTTGACAGGACACAAGGCTCAGGATGGCACACACACCTACACACACATATACACAAACTGGTTGAACAATCGCCAGGGCAAAGTGTTGAGAAGAGCACACACACACACACACACACAGGCGTACAGATACTGGTTGCACAATCGCCAGGGCACAGGGCTGAGAACAGCACACACACACACACACACGCACACACACACAAACCTGTTGCACAGTCGCCTGGGCACAGAGCTGAAAATGGCACACACACACACAAACAACTGCTTGCACAGTCGCCTGGACACAGAGATGAGAATCACACACACACACACACGCACACACACACAAACCTTTTGCACAGTTGCCAGGGCACAGGGCTGAGAACGGCACACACACACAGCAGTTACACTGTCACTAAGGCACAGGGCTAAAAACAGCACAAACACACACACACACATATACATTCACACACATACACACACAAACTGCTTGCACAATCACCAGCGCACATGGCTGAGAATGGCACACACACACAAACACACACACACACCAGTTTCACAGTCGCCAGGGCACAGGGCTGAGAAGAACACATACATACATACGTACACACACAAACTGCTTGCACAGTCGTCCGGGCTCAGGGCTGTAAATGGCACACACAAACACTGACACACACACACACACAAACAAACCATTGCACAATCACCAGGGCACAGGGCTGAGAATTCAAACTTACACACACACAGAGAAACCTGATGCACAGTCGCCAGGGCACAGGGCTGAGAACAGCACATGCACACACACACACACACACACACACACACACACATACACACCAACCGGTTGCACAGTCGCCAAGGGACATGGCTGAGAACCCCAGACACACACACACACATAAACAAAAACCGGTCACAGTCGACAGGAAACAGGGCTCAGAACAACACACACACACGCACACACACAATTTAATTGCACAGTCGCCAGGGCACAGGACTGAGAACAGCACACAAACACACACAGGGACACACAAACGGGTTGCACAGTTTCCAGGACACAGGTCTGAGAATGAAACACACACACACACATACACAAACACATAAACCGGTTGCGCACACACCAAGGCACAGGGCTCAGAACAGCTCGAACACACACACACAGACACACACAAACCTTTGCACAGTCGCCAGGCATAGGACTGAGAACAGCACACACACACACACAAACCTGTTGAACTGTCGCCTGGGCACAGGGCAGTGAACAGAACAAACACACACACAAACACCCAAACCGGTTACACAGTTTCCAGGGCACAGGGCTGAGAATAGCACAAACACACACATACACATACACAAACTGGTTTCATAGTCGCCAGGGCACGGGGCGGAAAAAGCACTCACACACACACACACAAATACACACAAACCTATTGCACAGTCACCAGGTCACAGGTCTTAGAACAGGACACATACACACAGATGCCCACACAAACAGGTTGCACAGTCGCCAGGGCAAAGGGATGAGAAAAGCACACACACACACACACACATACAGAAACATTCACACAAACCGGTTGCACAGTTGCCAGGGGACAGGGTAAAGAACAGCTCTAACACACACACACACACACACACATGCAAACTGATTGCACAGTCTCCAGGGTACAGCGCTGAGAACAGAACACACATACACACACACACACACACATAAACCGGTTTCACAGTCGCCAGAGCACAAGCCTGAGGACAACACATACACACACATGCACAAACACAAATGAGTTGCATGATCGCCAGGGCACAGGGCTGAGAACAGCACACACACACACACACACACACACACAAAACCAGTTGCACAATTGCCAGGGCTCGGGTCTGAGAATAGCACACACACACACATATATGCACACAAACACACAAAAAATGGCTGCACAGTCTCCAGGACACAGGGCTGAGAATTCACACACACACCCAAACAAACCTGTTGCACAGTTGCCAGGGCACAGCGCTGAGTATGGCACACACTCACAAACACACACAAACCGGTTGAACCGTTACCAGAGCACAGGGCTGAGAACAGCACACACATACACACACACCGGTTGCACAGTCACCAGGCACAGGGCTAAGAACGGCACACAGTCACACACAAACACACACAAAAAACGGTTGCACTGTCACCAGGGCACAGGGCAGAGAACAGCACACACACACAAAAACTCAAAAAGACACACATACAAAAAAACGGGTTGCACAGTCGCCAGGGCACACGGCTGAGAACAGCACACACACACACACACACATACACACTAAAGGGTTGCAAAGTTGCCAGGGCACAGGTCTGAGAATGGCACACACACACACACACACACACACATGCACACACACTTACAGGTTGCAGAGACTCCAGGACACAGTGCTGATAATTCACACACACACACACACACACACACACAAAGCAGCTGCACAGTCGCCAAGGCAAAGGGCTCAAAACAGCTCTAACACACACACACACATATACATAAATCGATTTCACAGTCACCAGAGCACAAGCCTGAGCACAGCACACACACACACGCACACACACAAACTAGTTTCACAGTCGCCAGGGCACAGGGCTGAAAACAGCACACACACACACACGCAGACAAACTGGTTGCACAGTCGCCAGAGCACAGGGCTGAGAACAGCACACACACACACCAACACACACTCAAGCCAGTTTCTCAGTTGCCAGACCACAGGGCTGAGATCAGCATTCCCCAACACCCCCCCACACACACAAACCTGTACACATTTGCCAGCATACATGGCTGAGAACAGCACATACACACACATACACACACACAGAAACCAGTTGTACAGTCGCCAGGGCACAGGGCTGAACATGGCACACACACAGACCGACACACACACAAAGAAACCAGTTTCAGAGTTGCCATGGCAGAGGGATGGGAACAGCACACACACACACATACACACACACACACACACCTGTTCCACAGTCGCCTGGGCAGAGAGCTGAAAATGGCACACACACACACAAACAACTGCTTGCACAGTCGCCAGGACACAGAGATGAGAATCACACACACACACACACACACACACACACACACACGCACACACACACAAACCTTTTGCACAGTTGCCAGGGCACAGGGCTGAGAACGGCACACACACACACCAGTTACACTGTCACTAAGGCACAGGGCTAAAAACAGCACAAACACACACACACACATATACATTCACACACATACACACACAAACCGCTTGCACAGTCACCAGCGCACATGGCTGAGAATGGCACACACACACAAACACACACACACACACACACACCAGTTTCACAGTCGCCAGGGCACAGGGCTGAGAAGAACACATACATACACACATACACACACAAACTGCTTGCACAGTCGTCAGGGCTCAGGGATGTGAATGGCACACACAAACACTGACACACACACACACAAACAAACCATTGCACAATAACCAGGGCACAGGGCTGAGAATTCAAACTTACACACAGACAGAGAAACCTGATGCACAGTCGCCAGGGCACAGGGCTGAGAACAGCACACACACACTCACACACATACACAGAAAAACCGCTTGCACAGTCGCTAGGGCACAGGGCTGAGAACAGCACACACACACACACACACACACACACACACACACATAAACCGGTTGCAGAATCGCCAGGGTACAGGGCTGAGAACTGAACACACACACAGACACAAACTGGTTTTACAGTCGCTAGAGCACAAGCCTGAGAACAACACAGACACACACACGCACACACACAAATTAGTTGCACAGTTGTCAGGGAACAGGGCTGAGTATGCACACACACACACACAGACACACACACACAAACCGGTTTCACAGTCTCCAGGGCACACGGCTGAGAACAGCACATACCCAAACACAAACATACACACACAAACTGCTTGCACAGTTGCCAGGGCAAAGGGCTGAGAATGGCACACACAATCACACACACACACACACACGAATAAACCATTGCAGAGTCGCCAGGGCCCAGGGCTGAGAATGGCACACAAACACACACATACACTCATAAACCGGTTGCAGTGTCGCCAGGCCAAAGGGCTGAGAACAGCATACACACACACACACTCACACACATACACAAAAAAACCATTGCACAGTTTCAAGGGCACAGGGATGAGAACGGCGCACACACACACACAACACATACACACACACACATGAACAAACTAATTGCATTTTTGCCAGGGCACAGGGCTGTAAACGGCACACACACACACACACACACACACACACACACACACACACACATACACACACAAAACGGTTTCACAGTGACTAGAGCACAGTGTTGAGAACAGCACACAGACACACACACACACACACACAAACAAACCGGTGCACAGTAGCCAAGGGACAGGGCTGAGAAC